>NC_057704.1:709707-772207 GCF_014466175.1 Vespula pensylvanica
CTCTCTCTCTCTCTCTCTCTCTCTCTCTCTCTCTCTCTCTCTCTCTATCTCTGTGTTTCTCTCCTTTTCGTGGGTGTGTCTCGAACGATGGTGTAATTCTTTCAGTAGCGGCACCCACGGAGGTCGCAGTTGTACTGTAAATCCCAAAGTTCGTCGCCGGCGCTAATTCGAAGTTTGGCGCAGTTGCTGCAGAGCTCCATGGCCCTCTCAAACCCCTTTCGTTGCCACCCCGAATGCGCACCTATACACACGAACGTTTCATTCGCGCGTGTATTTGAACGTAGCACGTATTGCATGATTGCGATTGTCTGCGTTTTCGTACATATGTATATGTATGAAGGTTAGATAGGTATATAGAATAGGTATATCAATAGATATAGCATACTTCGTAGAATCGAGGAGAGAAAATACAAAGAGGTGAAGAGGTATGAGGAGGAGTAGGGAATTGAAGGAACGCCCTTGGTTTTGTGTCTTTGAGGAGAGAGAAAGAGAGATAGAATGTATTTGGTCGAAATTGGTATATCTACGCGTACCGTGTTCAGCTGCGAATAATTGCCGTAGATGATGAAATCATTACAAAGCGTGATGTTATTGCTGATGGTGCTGACAGACGCAAAGTCTACTTGCGAGTCCAGCAACAAGCATCTCGAAATCTTCCAAAATCTTTCGAATTCTGAAACGACGATGAATTTTCCAAACGAGCTCTAACCGATGAAGCCGTCTCTTTACTGCTCGACCATCTATACGGCCAATCCCTCTTTTCGATTCTCCTTCTTCCTATACTTCTTCCTTTCCCTTTGTATCTATTTCTTTTTTTCTCATTTCATTTCTTCCGCGTCGTTTTACTAATGCGCCAGTTAATGCAATACGATTGCACGAAGTTTCCGCGACGATCGATTTATTCTCGCACGGTTTTACGTGCTCGATTGGAAATTTTAAGCGAGCTCTGGGATATGTCGAGGGAGTGAGACCGAAGTGAAACGATTTGTTCTCGATTTTGTATTTTAACATTTATATATGTGTATATATATATGTGTGTATGTGTGTGTACAAATGCGTATGTAAGTATGTATGTCAAGTAATATTGTCTTCTTCGTTGAGAGAACGAAACAGAAATGGATGTTCCGCAGCTCTTTTGTTTCTTCGATGAAGTTTGATTTATTCTTAGAAAATTGTTGCTTTGGTAAATTTTACACGTCATGTTTATTTTATACGCTGACATTTTTACGAACCTTTCTCTCTTTCTTTGTCTCCTTTTACTTTTCTGTCTTCTCTTCTATCTAACAAACCGGACTAATTGGGCTATTTCGGCTCATCGATCGGGTTTTTCTTTTTTTTCTTTTTCTTTTTTTGTTTACTTCGTGCCACATTCGTACGATCAATTTCACGAGAGTCGACGGATACATCCGCAAATTTGGGGTCGGTAGTGTGCGTGTGTAGTATATATGGTAGGTATGTAAAAAGTGATGCGAAGTTAAAAATATTCTCTTTATTTACAATAATTATTACGAACTTTATACTTATAAATAAATTTATTTACTGTTAAAATGATTATTTATAAATATCACGGATTCATTGAAAGTATTACGTGAAAATTATTGCATCAGTGCATGGTTTAAAGCGTTTTATATATTTACATTTCTACGAGTTATATTCGTGTGATTTTTATTTCACATCAAAATTATCGAGAATTAACTAATCGAATATATTCAAACTTTGTGATAATATGAGTTTGGAAAAAGTGTTCTAAAGGATGTAGCAATATGTTGTTCATGTCGATCAGAGAATGTCCCATACGCAATGGGGAAAAGAGAGTGAGTTTTCTTGCAAGACACTCTGTAGATGGCCGGGACGACGGTGGCTCAGAGAAAGGAGGGATAATTGAATACAACTTGATCGAGCCGCGCGTTTCCACCCCATTAAATCGGGCTTAAGCTCGTAAGGGGAGGGAAAAGGGTGGAATCGAGAAGGTACGGGGTGAAAGAGGCAAAGCGAGCGAGCGAGCGAGCAAGACAGAGATAGAAGGAGGAAGAGAGAAAGAGAGAAAGAGAGATATAGAGAGAAAGCGAGCACGAGCGCGAGAGAGAGAGAGAAAGAGAGAAACAGAGAGAGAGTGAGTGAGAGAGAGAGAGAGAGAGAGAGAGAGAGAGAGAGAGAGGGAAAACACTCCGTTGGCTCGACGGGAAGGCGAGAGAATGTTTACTGCTGCCCCAGCTGGAGGCCAATCAGTATAGCTGGCCCTCCTTCTGCAACCCTCCGTCCATGCTTGTGCCACATACCCCCATGCAATGGAAACGCGAGGGCAATAGCTAAGCCGATGTCGTTATACAGCTGGATTATTCCTCACCCTCTCACAGCGGCCCGTTATGGCGATAATCAAATTAACTCACTTCGAATTTTAAAGACACAACCCTCCCATTCTCTCTTCTCCCTTCTTCTCTCCGTCTCCCTTCATTCTCCTTCATCAAATTTCCCCTTCTCGGTCTATCTCTTACCGCTAATTCACTACGACACCGAGTCATTCCTTATAGGCTTTACTTCTCTTACATTCCTTTTTTCTTGTTCTCTTTTCTTCTTTTTTTTTCCTTTTTTCTTCTTTCTTTTCTCATTTCTCTCTTTTTCCTCGTTACTAACTGCTACTACTCTTTCATTATTATTTTCTCTCCTCTTTGTCTTTTTCATGGCGTCCAATTTGTAAATTTTTATTGGTTATTAACGTTGCCATTATTCGATTGCCGTATGATTATATCAATGATTTTGGAATTTGTTGTAGAATTATATTAGATAATTCTTGAGAGATCATTCATTTTAGGTATGTATAAGAAAAACAATATATAGGTTTGATATTAGGGAATGGTCATGTCCGAACCGAGACAAGCTCTCTTATTAAATATTTAGAATACTCGAGTGGTATCCAGTCGATAAACAAGAAAATCCTTTGATCCTTTCAAAATGAACGTATTAACGATTTCAAACAATTTTGTAAAGCGTCATAAATTCGTCGAACAATAAACGTATCCCATTCATCTATAAATACAAATACACACACACACACACACACACACACACACATATATACGTCTGTGGATTAAAATGATCATAGTGACTCGTTGAGTAGCGATAATCATGATGGGACTGGATCGTATTCGTTCTCCTGAATGAAACAATGTTACAACGAACGGCACAGGATTATTTCGTCGTTTTTAGATCAACGATTATCGTTCGTAACGTCGTCCTCTATCGTATCTGCCTTCTCCATTCCCTCCTGAAAATCGTCATTTCGCGGATCAGATACTTCCATGCGTATATTTTCCGTCTAAACTGATAATAATTGGAATCCGCTTGGACGAGAACGCTTTGTGCGCAATAGCTCTTGTTCCTCGATTAAAACGTCTTTCATTTGTACCTGTCGTTTGCAAGATTATCAGTCGGGTATAAAATGACGTTTAACATTGACATAATGGATACAATGTAACGCGATCCAATATGATGCTGATCGAAACTCTAACATAATATTACCTTATACAAAAATAACTTATGTTATAGAAAAAAAAAAGAAAGAAAAATAAAAATAAAGAGAAACTTTCATTAGAAATAAATAATTATAATAATAATAACAATAAACTTGGGTCAAATACCAAGGAAAGAGATGAATTCAAATCGATTAGGATTATTTGACATTCGAATCTCGAGCTTTCCCGATTTCCATTACAGATCCCAATGATAAATCGTAAACGATATTGATAGGAGGATTTTATTCATATCCAGGTTATGGAATGGTATAGGTATATATTTCGAAGACAATGAAACATGCATTGAAATTGATAGAACATATCGACGAATCGTACTAATGCAATCGCTCGTAGAAACTTGTGAATTTTTGCGATATCTCTTCATAGACTTTCAAACGGACTCATTTGTAAGAGCTCAAAGAGAGGATTTAGGATACTGAAGGGCCGACATATTCATCCGCTCGGCTCAATGGTTATCGTCTTTAATGCATCGGCCAGAGTCTGGTACCGATAATTGCAGGAAAAAAGCGAATATATATGTAGATACGAGCGATACATTCTTCATTTTCTCCAATCGCAAAAGATTATTCGTTAAAAAGGTATTACGAACGTTATGTAAAATCTGTTTTTAATACTTACGATATCTTTCACATGCACTTTATGCGAACGACAATCCGCAGTTCCGAGATAATACGTTGGCCATAACGAGTTTCAATTTTCGACAGGAAATGAGAATATTCGTGGATAAATTAATAAGAAAAGAAAAAGAAAAAGAAAAGGAAAAAGAACGCAAAACGGATGAATGATTCTTAAAAAGGATCATACGTTAGATATCAATATACTTGTCGTATATGAACGTTTAAAAAAAGAACATCTTGCAGTACAACGATTTATCGAATACGTTCGAATCTATACATCGAATCTATTCAATGAATAGATTATAACGAAACGCGTAATTTCCTTGCAATACGATTAGGATATGGATATGGTAATTAATCGATCGATGTTAAGCGATCAAAACCGTGGAAATGATGGTTGAACATTGCACATATAGCTATGACGTACTCTACAAACTGACGCGTAACATCCGGCTCGATTTATAATTATATTACGTTACTTAGCAATTAGATACGATCGGGATCGGCGCGTTTTAATCTACATATTATAGTAATAATTGCTTCATCGAGAAAAAAGGAAATGAAATAGGCAAATAATCGTGGAAAGAAATGGGAAGAACTAATCGTGATTATAGCGTACTCAAATCGATCGTAGAATCTTATATCGGATAGTGAAAAGTCATTGGGAAAATTGTACGATGTGGTCGCGTTGTTAGATAAAACCGTAATAAAGGTGGCTTTCCATTAATTCGACGAGGAGAATCGTAGAAGCAGAGCTTTGTGGCCGGTTGGAGTTCTCTTCGAAGTAGAAGGAAAAAGAAAAAAAAAAAAAGAAAGGAAGAAAAAGATTGAAGGGTGAAAGAGAGAGAATGGTGCGTGGCAGCAATCTGCGAGTGGAGATACACGAAACTTTACTACACGTTTCCTCCCCTATCGGTATAGACACATCTACGTCTATTTTTATATATGTTTGTGTGTATATTCTTGTATTTTCTATCCGAAGGGTTGCTCGTAGAAAGGGTCTAAAGGCTTTGGCGAATCGGTGGGAGCCCGTGTTTGGGATGACCACGTTTCTGGGTAGCTAAAGTCTCGTGGTTGGGATTAGCTTAATTACAGATAACTAAGTCGAGATTCACGAAAGCTGTAGATACGGATAAAAGAACAACAAACGTGGGAAGACTAGGATGAAACAAAATAGAGTGAGAGAGGAGGAGAGAGAGGCAGAGAGAGAGAGAAGACAGAGTATACAAGGAAAGGAAGAAAAGATGAGAAAAAGAGAAGGATAGCGAAGAAATCCTTGAAGAGAGTCAGAGGAGAAGAATACTTTGAGATCGAAGATACATATACACGAGCATAGCCATGCATACATGTACGTATGCACGTACAAACACACTTGACCGACGGCTACGAAGTTTTATTATCTTTCCGGTCGCTGCAGAAGGCGAAGTGGCGGCAGCCGGATATTTCTAAAACGGATAGGAGGATATTGTGATCCTTCACAAACAGACGAACGGAGAGAAAGGGAAAGAGAAAGAGAGAGTGTGCAGGAGGGACACTTGGTTCTTTTGAGAAGTGTCTTTCACGAGATATTACATGGCATCCAACGTCGTAGCTATAGCGAGTAATGTCCGTGTAACTAGTACCTACATTTTCTAGGTGGACGTGTATATTTGTGTTCTCGCGGGTTACCGTACGGAGCTATGTATGTAGACTCTGTATTGTTAAAAGAGCGATGGAAGAATAGGTAGAGAGTAGGGATAAGGATGAGCATTGAGGAGAAACGTCCTAATAGAATTTCTATTTTCTCTCTCTCTCTCTCTCTCTCTCTCTCTCTCTCTCTCTCTCTCTGTATCTCTTTCTCTTTCTCGAGGTTAATTGCCTTACCGATGTTGGATTACTAAAGAGTAACGAGTCTTGCTTGCTTAACCTGTGGTCACTCGACCCTTGACGATGTCACCTACGTGAAATTTCCATTGTTCTATCTCTTGATCTTCTTGCGTTTCTGCATTTCTCTCTTTCTCGCTCTTAACAATTTCGTTTCCGTCTCTCCGTTTGCCTCTATCAGTATATACCTATATCTCTTTACTCCTTCGCCGGAATGGTACTTTCTCGTTCCGGCGTTTCTATCTCTCGAGGAGAAAATGATACTCGTTATCCTGAATTGTAAGGACGTAAGAAATTGCCGGTGCTTTACTACGATTCCTCGTACTCTTACGGAATAGCATCCTTAATCGTTAATACTGTTTACAATCTATCCCTCACAATTATTTTTCGTGCTCGATCGTCAAATCTTTTTAATTTTTATATCGTCTAATTCGTTCGTTAAGATTTCTATATAATCCAGCAGATATTAGTCGATTTATTAATAAACAAACGCAGGTATACATCGATGTCATTTATTACGTACGACGTAATAAATCCAATTTTATTTTCATAATCTTTTCACTATCCGACATCGTTATGTTCCAATTTTTATGAAATCGTGATCCTCTGCCAATACGTTCGTATCCGTTTTGACAGTTGCGTTTCTTGATTCAGTCTTGATCCTTTCAAAGTAGCCACGTCGTCCCTTAGGCATCCAACATTCGAGATCAGAATCCCGGATTTCGAAGTGGACTGTCAATGCTGATAAATGCGACTAGTCGACCCTTAACGTCGAATCCTAGAGACTTTGTGGTGGCTTCGTGACTCTCCAAAGTGTGGTCACTGATGATCACTCTGTGGTTGACTATGTACATAGGATTCTGTTGGGAGAAGTTTGCTGAGCTGGAAGAGAGAATGGGAAGAGTAGAACCATTTATTCGATATTCTTGAACAAATGAGCTACAAGTAAGTTTATACTTTGTTTCCTATCTCGGCTCTTATTTGCCACGTCTACAAATCGAACCTTCTAAATATTTAAAATCCTACCTTTGCGAAAAAATCATCGATTTTCTGATCATTAGAAACATTCGTTCTTTAGATACTACGCTGTATACAAATGGAAATATCATGAAGTAAACGTGTTTCACGTCGCTGGTCGTATTTAACGAAAAGTATCTATGACTCCTAAAGTTTATATAAAATTAAAAATTGTAAATGCGAGGAACGTTTTAAAACGGTGGAATTCCCATTTATAAGAAATCTCTGGTGTACACCGACTTGAGGAATAAAAATAGAAAATCATCTAACGACGGTAGGATCTGAAATGTAATGTATATCGCGTGTACACAAAAGCAAGTGTATTCGTTATGTTTAAAGAAACTCAACTACCACCAGTAGATTCTTCAAGGAATAGACGTTGAATTTGATACACATCGTGTAGGTAAAAGCGCTGACGTTTTACTCACAGGGGAAAATCGTCGGAGAGAGAGAGAGAGAAGGCGAGTGAGTCCTTCGCAAACCGATTCACGTCACGCAAACTTGTTGCTTGGTTGGAGGACGAGTTTTCTCGTACTCTTTAGCACATTATCAAAATTACTTTCATGCCTTTAGGGACAAACGGTATCAAAGTCCGTGGACGATCGTCCGCATCTTGCATTTGCGTTACCTTCGTTGGGCTTAAAGGAGTTGGAGATGGGTTTGAAGGTGGTGAGGACAGCTACACGAAGGTTCAAAGCGAACGATCCGTCTCGAGAATGTCAGGCTGTTCCCTTGCAGCGTTACGTAGGTATATACTTTGGGATGTGTTCCAATTTCTCTCGAGTATACTCGCGTACTGTGGTACGGCTTTCCACTCGACGACCAGAGACTCTTGGCGGCTGATTGGCTCTGGAGATGCACTCGAGGATCGAGCTCCGTCGATCGACCGAAGAACAATTAATCGCTGCAATCGGATTGCACTGCTGCGTGCTACGTTCAACCTCTCCGCTTTTTTTCTTCTTTTTCTTTTTTTGATGTTTCTTCTTCTTCTTCTTCTCCTTCTTCTTCCTCACTTTATTCCTCTTTCTTCTACTCATTCCTCGAGAAAAAATCCTTGATTCGCCCTGTTCGCCTACTAATCGCAAAGATTTTCTTTCGAGCATTCTCGCTAACTATTTTGCTTGTGTCCGATGTTAGATTAAATGTATCTTTGTTTTACGTAACTGTTTTTTAGGATTTTGTAATTCTGATTTCTTTTAAATCTTTCAGACGAGGCTTATTCTACTTTTGTGTATGTCTTGCAATTTCTTCGATACAAGTTCAGAGTATGTTTAACGGAAGATCGGATAAAATCGATTCGATATATGTGTGTGTGTGTGTGTGTATGTATGTATGTGGTACCAATATGAAGTCCATAGAACGAGAATTTGGGTCTCATTCGTTTTGCCCTTTCTTCGATATTATTTCTCGAAACATTGCTCCCTCTCTTTCCTTTCGTCGTTGGAAATCCCTTTAGGATTTCACTTCTCTATCAAAAACAAACGTACTTGCTGTGTTTCTGGTAGAATCGTTGTTGCGAAAGTTTGTTCATGGTATTCTCTTTCTGGTTATTCCCCAATGAGAAACAACGGTACAGGTAAGGGGTTGTTCTCCAAATGTTTTCAAGAGCATCTAGTTTATTTTTTAATTCTATGTCAAGCGGTATTCTCGCAGGAACACTTTGAATATTGAGTTACACATATCGGATGACTGCCTCTTTTGTATATATGACGAATTACGAAAAGAGAAGTTGAACAATAAGTGTTTCTCAGAAAGAGACGTAAAATTTTTTATATGGACGGTAAACAACGTGAATCTCTTGGGTAATAAGAATACGCTTTTGATATTATACTCTTTGTTAATATTATTTGATTTATTTCTTTAATTATAAATTTATAACAAGATATATTTTATCTCGAGTATAATAATTTTTAACCGTCGCCGGCTTAAAGTTTCTAATTTTCTCGAAGAAATATCGAAGGTTAACGGAGCGCGTTCGTTTGCATGATTTTGCATTCGACTGACGTGGATTTTAATCGGAATAGAGTGGCGAGCGGGGGAAAAAATGGATTTTCACGCGACGATTAATTCTCACGGCGTAATATTGGGTCGATTAATTATTACCACAATGCTCGAAACAAATCTATTAGATAGAGTTGCCGATCATAAGAAGTTGCGATTGGTTAGTTCAGACGGAACGTCTTAAGCCGTTCCAGAGTGCTCGCTCGCGCGCAAAGCTAACTTGGAGTGGGATCGCTGTGTATTGTATTGTGTGTAGGGGGTTAAAGGAGGGATGGCGACTAGGCTGTGCTGACATTGAAAGATGGTAGTGCTCCTTCTCTCTGGCCGCTGCTTCCAGCATGATATAGCACCATCCGAACGCGCTGATAGATCCAATTTACAGGGCGCCTTTAGCACGCTACCGAACCACCACCGAAAACCTTTTCCACCTTAACGTAGTCTACCTCGTCTCAAGTGGAAGACAATTTTTAACTTTGCAAACCCTTCTCTCGTACGAACAAGCTTCTTCCAAACGAATTAGTTATTTATTTCTTTCTTTCTTCTTCTTCTTTTTCTTCTTCTTTTTCTTTTTTTCCTCTCTTTTTTTCTCTTTTTCCAAGGAGGACATATCCTCCCTTTTTCTTATTAAATCCAGAAACGTCCCAGCCTTTGTTGCTTCGATCTCGAAATTCGAACGACGATTTTAATTTAATACTTCTGGAGATACGAGAAACTCGAAGATCCCTCAAGGGTCAGATGCTTCTTCCTTTTCGACCATTAATATTGACGTCGTTAAAAGGGTTGTCCTACTATTCATTTTTCCCTTTTCCTGACCGCAAACATATTTTTCTTCGCCAACTGTTATCGACTCCATTGACGAAGGAACGCAAGAAAGAAAAAAACGGGTAAAAGGAAAAAAAGATGAACGAAGGACAAATTTTTCTCCTCTCGTCTAAAGCATCGAAGAACGATGAGGAAGAGGTCGATCCGAGCAATTAGCCGGAACAGAGAGCAGACGGAGGTGGAAAGGTCGTAGCATCCTGGCGTAGGTCTCGTTTTTGGTGTCGAAGGGGGTCAGCCAAATTCCTCGTCAAGGCGGACATGCCTGCAGTTCGTGTGAGCCCAGCTGACCCCAACGATTAATGGTAAACTTAATTATTGGCCTTCTACCAATTTCTCCACGGTACATACCGCGTTTTATATCTTTCGCATTCGATCTCAAACATATTCAAATTCGATCCTTCCTGTAGAAAGAAAATTTTCCAAAGGAAGAAAATAAAAATTTCATCGTAACATTCATAACAAACTATTTCGACCTCGATAAAAACGAGAGAATATCAGAGATACGCGGATTGAAAATTCTAAATAATAATCAAATCGATTCTGATTGATTCTCTGATTGGAGTTTCAATAACTGCAAATCGATAAGATTAACCGTACCTCGAGCTATCTCGTCGAGTCATCTGAATTAAAATCGGCCGGCATACTTTCATCCCCTAATAGTCGCTACTCGCTCGGTCGCGTCATAATGAATATAAAATAAGAAAATACGATATAAATTGCCGGTGGTCGCGGACGAGCAGGCGTGGGATGTACTTGACGTATTGCTCGAGTGATCGGATATCGATTAGGCCGGCAGCGGCGTTGGCGGCGTCGACGGTGGCGGTGGAGGGCACGCTCGGTCCATAACACCCTTCCTCCGCGGGTCGTAACTTGCACTCGAATGCTATTCCACTAATTACCAAGGCGACAGAGGCCACTGCGGTTGGCACTTCTGACGGCGTATCTTGACGGTTCTATGCTCGTATATGTCCGCTCGAGGCTCCTGTTTTGCGATGCTAGAGAGAGAGAGAGAGAGAGAGAGAGAGAGAGAGGGAGGGAGTGAGGGAGCGAGAGAGAGGAAGGAGGAGAAAGGAAGAGGAGGATGGTGTGTCAGGGTGCTTATCGGACGGGCATACGTGGTTAATCACTAGAACCATCGTTAGGGCACAATATTGTCGATGGTTGTGCGCGTTAATCGTCCCTTGAATTCATCGATTCTCTGACATCGACTAGCATTTTGTAATTCCAGCTAGAATACTTTCCAATGTTACAATCCTACGTACATTTATCATCTTTCTCCCTTAACGTTCCTTCTTAAGCAGTCAAGTAGAAAATAAGAACATTTCGAATATATACATACATACATACAATATATGTATATATACTCAATACCGAGAAATAAATCGAATCAAAGCGGAGATTAATTGGTTTGAAATAGAACGGTTGATAAGGAACTGAGAGATAACAATTTCTATTAAAATTAAGAGGAAAGTAATATCGGCATATTTTATAGGTCGATGATAGCGCGGACGGAAATTAATAAGAACAAATATCAAGAATCTTTTATTTGCCAATCGATAAAAACAAAAATTACAATCATAAGAAAGTTACAAATTAAGAAAGACATTTCTCACCGAGAAATGTCTAAGAATCATGTCTATTGAATCGATCCAGTTAAATAGTTCTCTCTTGTGTCGATTTCGTAACATCTATTATCTCTACGAAAGCGGTCATCCCGTCGGATAATATTAAGACGATATCCTTTGTAATGATGCGTATCCAGTATCGTATTGTCCTTTCGTTAACGATTCGAAGACGTTCGTCGAGATTTACGTTCCTGCGGATTCTTGCGCGCTAATTAAGACACTGCACTTCGGTTCGGCTCGTCCCCTCAAGCAGCTTCTTAACTATATAAACTATCCACCGCACGACTAAGACGTCTACCGATAAACCCAGCATCTTCCTCCTACGCGACTTTACCGCTGCCACTTCCACTTCGTCTGCCTTCTAGCAAAACCCTTATTCACTTTCTCTGTCTCTCTGTTTCTCTCTCTCTCTCTCTCTCTCTCTCTCTCTCTTTCTGTTCCTCTGTCACTATTTCAGTCAGTGAATAGTCGTGTACGCAAGCGCATGTGAACTTATAGCTCATGAGCAATATGCACTGCATTCGAGAATCCTTGTTTTCGATCTAAGCTAGTAAATTACACCCTACGGATTTGTTACAGTTGCTTGAGAGGTATTAGCAACAAGAAGATTTTGACGTTTCTCTGCGTTCTCTCTCAGCTACTTTCTCTCTCTCTCTCTCTCTCTCTCTCTCTCTCTCTCTCTCTCTCTCCCTCTATCTTTCTCTGTCTGTCTTGCTCGCGGCCCTTCTCCTTACTTGTCGAACACGTAGATGAGAAACTCAACCTCCATCGATTCTCTTGTTGGAGTAGTTCCTGTTTCGTGCTGCACTTCTAGCTACACTAGTTACTCTACCGAATTCTTCAACCAAAGATACCTTGAATAGCACATTGTATTGTTTACACGTATATATATATATATATATATATATATATATATATATATGTATTGCAAATATCCATGTATATTACTACAAAATGATTAATTTAATACGATCTTGGGCGATAAATTCTATATTAATTACAGGTACAATTATTATTAATTATCTTTGACTGGTACTAATTAAACATATCGATCGTAAAGATTTAATTACGCATTCGATTAAATTTTCGAACATCGAACTCTAAATAAAAGTTTTCTTCTTTTCTCTTTTTTTTTCTTATTTGTTATCTTCGATAATTCCACAAATATTTTTCTTTGATCGAAACCAAAATGTTCGGCGTGACGTTCGCCGTGTTAAATCGATATTTTTCTTCATTCGTTTTTCGTCAACAGTTCTCCGATATCTCGTGAATTTCTTATCGAATCTCTACACGTCTTCTTTGCGAAAGCGACGAAAGACAATCGAATAAAGAAGACAACTCTTCTCTCTCTCTCTCTCTCTCTCTCTCTCCCTCTCTCTTTCTCTCTGTTTGACATCCGTCGATGCAAATCAATTGAAAGGAAAGGAAAGGAAGGAAAGGTGGGCGTCACCATCGTCGTTGTCTTCGTCATGCGTTACATCCGCTAGAAAAAGCAAAGAAAATCGTTCTTTGGTTTATTCGCATGTCTTTTATATATACATTTCTCTCTCTCTCTCTCTCTCTCTCTCTCTCTCTCTCTTTCTCTCTATCTCTCTGTCATACGCATGCTCGCTTGATTTTCTATCTTCCTTTCGTCCATGTCGGAACAGGAGCGGCTGTGTTTGCCGAGTTAAGTGACACTAATTGAAAGTTCAATGCCGGCATATTGATTACAGCCGCAGGGCACATAATACCGTGCAAACACGCGCAGGTAATTCAATCTCGGCCTCGCTCGTCGCGTCTAATTCATCCGTGGAAATGCGAAGGGCGCGTAGTTGAGGGAGAAAGGGGAGTCGACGTTGGCATGGTTGGATACTCTCTGTCTCTCTGTCTCTCTGTCTCTCTGTCTCTCTCTCTCTCTCTTTCTGTCTCTCTTTCTGTCTCTCTTTCGACCTGCCGAGAAATGGAAATGGCTATCGAGTAACCAAATTCAACATCGTGTTCGAGCCTGCGACAAAAACTGCCTCACTTCTCGAACGAGCTTTCGAACAATTTCGAACGGACAAAAGAACTTACGCCATTTCGATATCGTTCATAAAGCATGAAAAAAAAAATCGAATCACGATCGAGCCACGGTCGAAGCGCGTTCGACCGTACTGATTTAACTATTCCGATTCATCTCGAAATTTGAAACTTTTTATGTCTTTTCCATTTTTTCGTCGTTACGAATAAGCGATCTACGCAAAAGATTCCTTTTCGGTTCTTTGTTTTTTTTTTGGTTTTGTTTTTTTAAATCGTTTACTTGAATAAGTATTTTATATTTCCAAGAAAGAATACTAAGATATTCGTTCTACGGCTAGACAAATATTCGTTCGATTCGTATCATGAAGGATAGGATAAAGCATAATAAAAATGAACCAACTTGAACCGGTAAAAAAATTTCTGTCTACTTGGCAACCTCCAAGGAGGCGCTTCGTCTTGAGCGGATCGTAGATTTTCGGTCGCAGGTGATACAGTGCATGGGTTCAGGATTGCGTCGCTTTTCGAAGGAGGAGGTACAAAGTCACTTAGAGAGCGAACTCGCTCGAGCTAGCTCGAGGCGGTGGTATAAACTTGAGAAAATCGTGTACCTATATCCGGATGTGAGACGTGGGAGGAAGAACGTTGCTTCCTATCCGAGAAGAGAAAGAGGGTGTCAGTATGCGTATGTGTGCGAAAGAGAGAGAGAGAGAGAGAGAGAGAGAGAGAGAGAGAGAGAGAGAGAGATAGGTAGTTGGTGAAGATGGGGATGAGTTCATGACGAGGGCGACGATGCATCCTGGAAAATGCAATTCGCGTTCGTGCTCGCCGATGGGAAAATACCGGAACTATTCTACTATATTCTTCTTCGAATTTTCTTCCGTCGAGCTCGTCTCCATATCGGAAGTGTGAATTTTCTTGTTACCGTTGATTCTTTATACTTTTCTTAATTATAAAAATTAGTTAGCTATCTTTTAAACTTTGTCGGAGAAAAATAAAAAGTTGTTCGCGTTAATGTTACTAGGATCGATCGTTAGATCCGATATGATATATCTTTGCGAATATGTGAATTTCTGTATTTAAAAGAGAAAAGATATTCTTATAGAAGTTCTACGATAAAACAGTCTCCGGAAAACGTAAGCAATGCGAGCGAAAATATTTTCTAGTTTAAATTGTATGTAGAAATCTCAGGGATTAGCGAGTCGCGTAGTTGCGTAGAAGCAATGATAGACGTAGAGAGGACATGAAGAGAGAGAGAGAGAAATAGAGAAATGTTGGAGTAGCAAAGGTCGCGATAGAGAGAAGACGAGCACAAAGGACGGAAAGAGAAGAGGAAGTGACGCAGGGGTAGAGACAGAGACATAGAATGGGGCCAATATAAGCAGCTAGCTCACAGCTGTTTGTGCAAACGCTTTCCAAAGCTACGTCCCGCGTTTCGTCCTTTGACAACGCCGACTACAAACGGCCATGCCTATACTATGCCTTGGGATCACATAGAATATATGTGTATATATATATATATATATATATGTATATCTCTATGTATGTGTATGTGTATATATATATACACACGATCCTCTTTGCCCTTTCGTCCTTAACCCTCCTCATACTTCGTACCATGTCTTCTCCTAACAATCAGTTTCTACTCTCTCTCTACATCCAACGTGTCCTTATTCTCCGTCTTTCTTCTTTCACCATCGTTCGAGATACCTTCGTATTCCTTCTTCAACAGAATCAGGATTACTGTGGTACCGTTGGTCCTTTTTAATTTCCTGAGTACGCTTAGATAAGGGTTCTATGATTCTTTTTGTCCTCTTTCTCTCTCTTTTTATTTCTCTCTGTTTTGTTGCGTTTCTATCTTTTTTTTTTTCCCCTTTATTACTTCTCTCTCGTTTTCATTTCTAAAGTAATCGCTAAAGAATTATTAGGAACCATCGAATCCTTCCTTTTTAATCTTCCTCAACCCGCATAGTTCGTACGTACATATTTTGAGGTAAAATTCAATAACCGATCGCCTCTCGTATAATTCCTGACGATGTTGTCGTTGAGAAATTTCTTTTTTTCTCTCTTCTTCTTTTTTTTTTTTGTTTTTTAGAGAACCTTCCGCCATCTCCTCTTCCTTCTTTCTCTGATCGATATAACCGTGAAAGCCGTTAAGACCGGGATTATGAGAGAATTAACTTTTAAGGTAGTTGTTTGCTTTCGTTCAAGCGGTTAATAGTACGAAAGTTTATTAGAAAGCAAAGGACGGCACTCGACGGAAGATTTTTAGTTTCGTGAAACATAAAATCGAGAAAGTTTCGATCTTGTAAATAATATTCAAGAAGACCAAAGAAAAAAGAAAAAAAGAACGCGTTAAAGATTCCTCAACGAAGATATTTGATTTTATCGATTGCTTTACATTTCAACGATTGTTTTGTCGCACGCATAATTTAGACAGACATAAATAAGAACGTTCTATTCGAAATATAGAAATAAGGAATTTCCATAGAAACTCATGCTATTTCGCCACATTTTCTTACTCGTTGATAAAAAATTCTTCTCGAGGGAAATCAAAGGCAATCCGTGATAGTTGCGATATAACATGTATCAAATAGAGAACTAACTCATCGTCGATCTAATTAGCCGCATATAATTTTTGTCACGTTCGACGATTATTCATTAATTGCCAGATAAATGTTTATTCAAATAGTATGAGGAATACTATTAATGATGAAAATAAAAAAATTGACGAGAAAGAGAGAGAGAGAGAAAGAGAGAGGGAGGGGAGAAGAAATAAAAAGTGAAAATTAAATTCGTTTCGAAAGAGTCCATTTCATCGAAGGAAAATAATGAGGAAGTTGAAGAAGTTCGATATATTCATTTCGATCAAAAATTTTGCTATAAATTCGGATAGGTAGTTTCGAAAAGTCGATTGGTGAAAGCTCCTCTCATGGATGCGCGCGCGTTCTCCCTTTCCTTCTACATCTCTTCCTCTCTCTCTCTCTCTCTCTCTTCCTCTCTCAGTCTACCTCTTTCTGTTTGTCCTTTTCTGGAAATAGCGTATCTGAAATTGGTTTCGCAGCCTAAGTCGAGCAGGAAATTGGCGGTAAGGTTACAGCACGTAGAGACGGGTCCGGTCATTGTACGATGTACTCGATGTTTCGTTTGTGGATGGATCGAAGAACGGAATCGCTTCCGGGGGTCACAGGGGAATAGGAAATCTGAGGTCACCGGAAGTCGGATTCCGTGACGGGAAAGAAGGTCAAGATTGAGATCTCAAAGAATTAGAAGCATTTGTTCGGCTTTGTATACCGCGATTCGAAAAGAAGAAAAAAAAATCGAAGGAGAAGAACTTTTATCAACGATACGGAATTTAGTTTTCAAAGATGAACCCGTTTTTCTTCTTTTTACGGGAAAACGATAAAAGAGGAATTATTTTCCTTCTCTCTTTTTCCCTCTGTCTTTTTTTTCGTCGACGAACAGTTTACAGTACTCGCAAATTCCTATACATGGAATCGATTGGAAGAATAGAATTTGCCTTGGAAACTGTCAGCGAAGACTAGAGAAAAGTGAGAAAGGGAAAAAAGAAAAAAGGAAAGGGAAGTCCTACCGATGGGGATACAGTCGTGTGAACTCACCGTCCATAGAAGGAGCAAGAGAGAAAGAGAGATAGGGTAAGAGAAAGAGACACCTCCAGGGAAATTTCTGTATTTCTCATTTCGCGAAGGAAAAGAGCCGCGCGGAGACCTACCGAAAACCTTATTGAAAATTCCTCCCTCCCTTTCCCTTTCGTCCTTCTCTATTCCAGCTTTTCCGTTTTCTTTTTTACATTTCGTTCGTTTCTTCGATAGTTTTATCCCTTTACTACTTACGCATCGTTTTGTAGAACGAATGGAGTACGTTTAAAATGATCTCATTCTTTATTTTCTGATTAAGAAGAATTTTTGTCAAGGTCGATTCCTAAATCCGTCAAATTTTTATCATCGTAATTCTCGAGTATAAATATTACAGATATCATCGAATTAATTATCTATGCATCCTTCTAATGCTATTTGTAAGATAATTATGTTTGTTCCTTCGAGTCGTCGAAAGAACGTCACTTAAAAGTAGAGGTAACTCGACCCATAACCGGAGGATCATGAAAAGAGGGCCAAGAGCAATCGTTATTACTGCCAGATGTAGGCAAGTACGTAGACGTAAAACTATCCAAAGTCCATTTCTGAGAACTTAGTTAACCACTTTCTTGGAAGTTTTAACGGCCAACCGTTCTTGCTGCTAACCTCTTATCCACTTTCTCTCTCTTTCTTTTTCTGTCTCTTTCCTTTTTTGCGTTTCCCTCCCCTTTTCCCGATGAGTCGGAGAGAGAGAGCAAGTAATTTTCTGACCGTTTCTACTATTTCACTCCGATATACTTCGTACCCTAGTTTTGAATTTAGTTGGATAGTTTCGACGAAGTAGCATCAAAAAGTAATGTTAGTAACTGTGCTCTTTAACTCTCGGGGATGGAAAAAAAGAAAAAGAGAATAGAGATAGAAAGAGAAACTTGAAGAAGGAATAGAACAGAAAAATAATGAAAGGGAGAGTCTTCGAAAAATTGGACTCTCTTAGAGTTTCCTCGAGTTATTCTTGTGTTATTAATTACGGAAATAATCAAGAACCGATAAAGCTTATTAAAAGTAGACGGATATCATGAATGATGTGTTGTCTCAAATTTTGAGGAAAACAGCGTGAAAGTTTCGACGAGAAGACCAGGAAAAATACGATAGTTCGTTCTCGTTCGTTCTCGGTGAGTTAGCAACCGGAAGAGTTCTATCCTTGAAGTTTACCTTTCTTTCGTAAAACTGCAGCAACTTTCGTCTACTTTTCTTTTACTTACGGAAATTCGAGATTAGTAGTAAAAAAGAAAAAAAATCGAAGCAGACAGAAAGAGAGAGAGAGAGAGAGAGAGAGAGAGAGAGAGAGAGAGATATGTTGCAGAAAAAATGCTTTCAAAGCTCTTCGATGAATTCGTTACATTTCTTTTCCCTTCGGTCAACATTGTTTCATCCCCTACTCTTTCTCTCTCTCTCTCTCTCTCTCTCTCTTTCTATCTCTCTCTGTATCGTCTCGTTATTTCTTTTTTCGCATTTCGTTCGCTAACTAGCAGGATTCCTTTTGTGCCACGTAATTCCGCTCTTTAACACACTTTTCTCGCAATTCACCTTTTCCTTTTTATTCCGAGCACCGTACTTATTTTTTCGAGAGAGTTTCATTTACCAGCTCTTTGGTAGTTCGTCATTAACGGCTGTAAACAACTATATCAAATATATATTCCTCTCCCTTGTGTTTAATTCAGAGTATTATGTTCATCCAGTCTCATTTAATATTCGAACAGCATTTGTATTACATTTTATGTTTTTATTTATTAACACTTATTCATTTTTACCGATAATTCATTCGATCGCATTGAAACCTTTCAATCTTGTTAATTATTTTTATCAAATATCGTAACTAATGTCCTTACACGTTATTAATAATTTCGTATTAATATATATAAACTTTGTCGCTACAATGCCGCTACATACGTGTAGAAAAATTGGTGAGATAGAAAAGAACGTGGATATACATATGCATATGTGTTGGAAAAGTAGAACGATTGAGAGAGAAAGTAAGAGGAATAATAAGAGTGAAAAACAAGTATGTACATACGTATATATGTAGTATATGCACAAACGTGCATCGTTACATACATATGCGTCGACAAGTTTACGCTACACTGAACGAATATGCAGCCAAGTGAAGGAGGAGTAGTACCATATCAGAGGCCCAACGAGAAGAAATACAACTTGCTATGTGCCGTCTGCGAGAGCAACTATTTCTCTCTTTCTTTCTCTTTCTTCCTCTCTCTTTCTCTCTCTCTCTCTCTCTCTCTCTCTCTCTCTCTCTCTCTCTCTCTCTCTCTCTATCTCTCTTCCATCCAGCTATCTTTCTTTTTCTTTCACTTTCTGTCTATCCGTCCAAGTTTCGTTTCGTAACTCGTCGGCAAATATCGCACGTGAATTTCAAGTTCGAATCGGTGGTAGATATACATAAGTGAACGTTGGTGTAAGAGAGCGAGAGAATTTTCGCTTCCGTATCTATCTTCTACTCGACAAGGAGCGATAATATCCTACAAGGATGGTTTGGGAAACCTTTCGAAGGCGCTACACCGTGAAGAACCATCGAGTTTAACGGTTTAATCGCGACGTTTTTCCTTCCTCCGGGTTCCTCTCCGTTTCCGGATTTATATTCTCCCTTTCTTATCGACTCGTTCGGTTGGAAATCACATTCCTATCTGCGTAGTTTCCTTCATAACTGTGCGTACTTAAGTCGAATAGTTGGAATACTTTCTGATAAGGACACTCTATCGATTCGATCGAGTGTGGTTAACTATGGAATTAATTGAATGAAATGCCTCGAACGTGATTTCAATCCAAATTTAATTCTAATTCTAAATGCACAAATAATTTTTCTTTTTTATTTTTGTTTCATTTGTTTCATCGTACATAAGAGTATAGTTGTAAATCGAGGGACATGGAATGGAACGAGAGAAAGGAACGAATTCGACAAACAAATCGTTCGATTGCCCTAGCCATAAGAAATCCCTCCGAAAAAGAAAGATTTTTCTTTCAACGAATACCACCTATTCCGTTCTCTTGCTTATCGTCAGCACGTAATCTTGGCAAAGGACGATACGCAGGTGTTCGAGGAGCGAGGAGGGTAATAGTAAGAAGTGTAAACTGAGGCAACTATGTAAACATAGGTCACGACGCTATAGGAAAGGATCTTTGTGGTAAAAGAAAAGGCTATTCTTCAGCGTGTTACCTCGACTCGTACGATTTCGAATATCTCCTTTTTCCCAGTTTCCCTTACTTTTTCTCTTTTTCGTTCATTCTTTCTTCCTGGAAGACGACATCCTTATAACCTTCCGTTCTCTCTTTTTTTTCTTTTTTATCTTTTTCTTTTTTCTTCGTCCCTTTCTTTCTTGATCTTGTTTCCTGCATCCTTTTCCCGGAGAAGGATGACGATCGAGAGAGAGAGAGAGAGAGAGAGAGAGAGAGAGAGAGAGAGAGAGAGAGAGAGAAAGCTCTGACAGAAGTTCCTACGTCAGTGTAACTGTTGAACCACAATTTTAGCCGGAAGGCTTATAGTCGGCATTCTGATAGCGAGTAATATTAAACTTGGCCGATGCCTCGAGCCAGTCCAGCAAATTTTGCGGTTCTCTTTTCGCTATTTTATCGAACGTGCTTTACTCTCAGAAACGAGAACTATCCTGTCCTTTTCCTCCGTTGTTAATTAAGGTTATATGTGTCTCCGAGAGTGTTCGCAGAAGCGACTACTTGTCCCTTATATATTTATTTTCCTTTGTTACGGAAATTGTTTCTTGTACAGACAGAGGTTGCACATTTCAATTGTACTATTTTAATAATCGAAAAATTTGAGATACACGTATATTTTATTTTATGCGGATTTGAAACTTGTTCTTTCTAATTCAATTATGTCAAAAAAAAAAAAAAAATGAAAAGAAAAAAGATAGGATTGGCAATTTTATTTAATATTAATTTTTATCGTCTGTCTGTTAGAAACGGAAATAAAATACTTTAATTTTTTGTTTCTATCCATTTCTATTTTCTCTTCTCTTTCTGTCTTTCTGTCTACGAGAAGCGAGAGTTGTAATCGCAGTTTCTATGTTGCCTATCACTCCGCAACTTCTTCCAGAAGATTCATAGGTGCTCGACCTGTATAGTAATATGAAACTTACACCAAACCGATGTCCTCGGGCTTTCTCTCTCTCTCTCTCTCTCTCTCTCTCTCTCGTTTCTCCTATTCACTTCTGTTTGTTGTTTCGATGAGCTTTCACGATGACGATATTTTGTCATGACGATAATACTTGTATATTAAACTAGTATCACGACTTGTCGCTTATTCGAGATCAACTAAGAGAGCTTAAATCAAATGAAGTGGTAGTAAAGACGAATAATAAAGAAGAATAATATGAATAGAAATAGAAGTAAAAATAAAATTTGTCATATCAATTTGTAAACTGTATCCGAATATATAAGTATTTATTTATCTTTCTACGAAAACTATACTATCATTCTCATATTGAAATTCACAAGAATATAAAATTGTAGGATTTTTATTAACGTTACCTGAAGATATATTCATATTCCACGATATTAAAATTTCTGTTTTAGAGATATAAAAAGTATTAGCGTATAACGTATTTATTTTTACATATTAACTATCTGTAGCGCGAGAAACGCAATATTTTTTCTCTCGATGAAAGCTTTACTCGTTCTACTTTTTTCCAAAACAAATTATACGAATGTAAATACCTATACTTGCAAACATGAAAAATATTTCAATCACTATGATCTACTTGGTATATCTTCTGAGAACCACATTCTCCAATTTTACTTCGGAAACAAGATTCGTTTTTTTTTTCTACAAAACTTTCATCGATTAATTTCGATCAAGTCGAAGAATATTTCTATAGCAGAAATATTTCTATAGTATTACAAAAGATATTTTATTACGCTGTTTCTTGAATTTTCAAAGGATTTTGAAGGAGCTAATAAACGTTAATTGGCCGCATCGGCCATCCTTCTGCTATATTATCTTGAGCTTCTCAGTTAACAAGGGACAAGTATAATATACCATAGTGCATATAGCGCTAAAGATCCATTACCATCGATGCTAATGAGTCCGGGTTATCGGTGAAATTCTATATATAACAATGGCTTTTGTTCATCTTTAAAAATTCTTAAAGGACATCGAAGATTTTCATTATTTTCGCAAATCTCAATTTTATCTTTTATACTTTGGATTAATTTCTTCGTAATTACAATTTCATTGTTTACTCATGCATCGTCGGAACTGGAGTTGATTTTCCGAACAGGATCAGTGAGAGGAATAATCTTTCTTTGATTTTCTTTATTTTTTCATCGAGGATAAATATATCCTAGGATATACGATATAAACTGTAAGATTTTACGATAGCCATTCCAGCAAGGATCGAATCGACACCGAAAAACGTAACAAGAGCAAACCCCACGTTCCTGAAGACGCGGTCAATGACATGAGTCAGCCCTTTCGGCGATATCGTCGTTGCCGTTTCCTTTGTTTCTATCTTCATTGTGGTCCAATAGCAGTGTGGCTCTTCCCTCTTTACCCGTTTGTCGACAAAGAGCCGGGGTATCAGCTCGTGCTGATGGAGCGCACCGGTAAGAAATCTGATTGTAAAGGACGGCCGATCCAACGCTTCCATTTTCCTTTTCTTTCTCTCTTCTCTTGTAGTATCGTTCGAATCCCGCAAAATTCTATTTCTCTCTTTTATTATTTCTCCATTCTTTCGTACCCTTTCCCTTTTTTCTATCTCTCCCACTCTTTCTATCTTCTTTTCTTTCCTCGTTCATTCCTTTCTCGCCTTATACTATTCCTTCAACCCCTTCCAACTTCTTCGTTCTCTCGCTCGTCTAACCTCTCAAAGAAATATCACGACTATTTCAATTCTCGCTGATATTGCGCCTCGGGCCGACCGGGCCATCCTTTATTTTATACCAACCGACGTACACCCAGCCAACATTTCTTACCTCGGTTCTCCCTTTCTCTAGACCGCTCGATCCTCTTCTACTTATACCCTTTAGGATGCTCCTCTAAGCCGTGCTTGCATTTTTCTACGTTCGCTCGTCGCTCTCTTTCGTTTCGATCGATCTTTTCTCTTCTCGCATCAAGGATTCTTGACCACTAAAAAATTGTCTTTGGAACGAGACTGGAATTTTTCTATTTTAATATATCAGATATAAATATCTGAATACGAATAACGAAAACCAATCGGCGAATAACTTTGATTTTTCTCTTCGCCTTATCGTTTCCATTTGTCTCTTCATAATTGTTACCATTATATTTTAATAAGCTGATAAAAATATCTAAATAGGATTGAAAAATATCTCGATAGGATAATCGTAATGCAATATGTATGTAATATCAGTCGACATATAAGAAAAAAAAAAAAAAAATAAAATAAAATAAAAAGAGAAGAGAAACGAGAGAAAAAATTCACCCGAACATATCAAAATTCTTACTTCGAAATAGATTCAAGAAAGGGAAGGAGACCGAGCGAACCCTAAGGTTTTTGTAGAACACGTTAACCTTATATAATCCGGAATTGGCAGGAGGTATTTCCTAATATCGAACGCGCCATTCTCTATCCTTCTCTTTGCCCCTTCGTCCCTCGAAAAAGAATGTCTTGGTGACGTCGCAGAAAAAGACAGCGAGAGAGAGAAGTTCTTTCTTTCTTCTGAAATCTCCCCAAAACAAAGGACCTCCAATCCTCGTTGCGAACGACACCTTCGCGTATATATAGATTATAAATATATGTGTGTGTGTTTGTGGATGTATATATATATATACATACATACATATACACACATCTATGTAGAACGCAAAAGGGAATGAGAAAAAAATTCTCCATTTCTCGTCAAATTCAGCGTTGCACGATGAAAATTACGTCGTCCTTGCTTTCGCGCCCGAGATTTTTCTCAAAACGAGGCCAACGAAGCTTGGTTGCGGATGCACGCATGACTGTTCGAGCTCTCAGAACATCGCGTTACAGGGATTTTGTTTTTCGAATAGACTTTTTTGCAAGGGATCTTTCTTCGACGGACAAATTCATACCGACAGCGTTTAAAAACGCGAAATGGCGAAACCTGTATATAAAATTTTCCTAAGTTCTTAAAAGTTCCTGATCGTCGGCAAAGTCAATGGGAAAATTAATATTCTATGTAAAAATAATGTATTTTTCAAAACTTTTATAGTAATTTTAATACTTTGATAAATATTTACTTCGACTCTTTTAATATATTTCAATTTTGTGCGAGAACGTTGGTAATATCTACTAATTAAAACATTTTTGTTAAGTAAACTCTCAATAATTCGATCATATCTTGATCAAATATCATTCGAGATGTATGTGTATATACATATATATATATATTCTTTTTTATGAATTTTGCAGATAAAATAAATAAACTGCGAGTTAAAAAATAAACAGATTTTTTCTCGAATTCACGATTGAAAATTTTTACACGCAATATCTCTCTTTCTCTTTATTTATCTATCCATAGTTTTATCTTCTATTTATAAGCCAGTGGCATGTTAGCGTTTTCGGAAAAGCGTAGACGGGATTCCGTCACAATATTGCATCGCTGGGAATTATTTCGTCGTGAGAGTTCACCCGAAATGTTTTCGGAATTTTCGTGTAAAATTAATGGAATCCAAGCACTCGACGAACATTCGTATTCGTGAAACTAAAGAGTGGAAGTTGTGTCTTTGTGAAGCGCATCATTTACGGAAAGAAAAGAAAGTCATTACAGAAACATTCCATTCATAATCTTGTAAATTTTATTAGGAACAATAATTTAATATATCCTTTCTCTTCTTTCTCTCTTTCTCTTTTTTCTTTACGTTAATCAGTTAACAAGTTTGCATAAAAAAGAAAAAGAAAATTATCTCCATGTTTTCACGATTCGTCGATATCGGCCCTTAATTATCGATAACTTTCTCGATTATATGCAAAAAACGGCATAATCGCTAAACGCCAAAAGGAACGGCAAAACGTAATTTCAAATTCAATGAACACAGATGTGCTTCCGTTACAACCTCATTTGGTCCCTTTCCCCTAACTTCAAATTCTCTCGACCAGCTCTTCTTCGCCTAATTGTAAGAACTATTCTCCGTATCAAGATAGTTCAACGGTAGGAGAGAGAGCGTGCGCGGGCCGATCGTAGGACGGTGCGCGGTCTTCGAAAGAGATTCCATCCGACGGTCTATCCATTCATCTATCCATCCATCCATCCATTTATCCATCCATCCATCCATCCATCCATCCATCCATCCATCCATTCGTCCGTTTGTTCATCTATCTATCCATCCATCCCTTTGGTAGTCAGTCGGCTACCTCAACGAAGCAGGCACACTCACAGTGATCACGAGGAGAGCCACGAGAGGGCTTTTCGAAAAGGCACGTCGCTGCCGTAGGAGTGGCTAGACATGTACTAGAGTGGGGTTTGCAATATATATATATATATATATATATATATATATATATATATACGTACACACACGTACACCCACACACACAGGTACACACATACAGACAGAGACAGAGATACGTCTAGAGAAGGTCATGGAAAGAGAAGCGAATAGCCCGAATAGAAAGAGACAGAGAAAGGGCGATAGAGAGAAACCGACCGAGAGAGCGAAGCTGGCAAGAGGAGGGAGTTGTAGGAGTACTGGAGGGGAGAGTCGCGTGCGACGAGAGGGGAGGGTGAGAGGAGTAGTGGGATGGAAGCCGCGAGAGCGTGAGAGGGTTGCGATTGTGCTACAGTCGCACCGCGACACCCCCAACGAGTGAAACCGCGCGCGCCCGGCGATCTCTCTTTCTCTACTCTTCTCTCTCTAGCTCTCTCGTTCTCTCTCTCTCTCCCTCTCTCTCTCTCTTACTCACTTACTCACTCGCTCACTCACTCTGTACCTCTCTACCTCTCTGCCTCGTTCACTTTCTATGTTATATTACTGGTGGCCACGTATACACGAAGGATCCGCTTCGCGAACAGTGCTATGCTTTTAAGGCTGCGATCGAGGCACTCGTCGCTGCCACCAACCTTGTCATCGTCATCGTCAAAAGCGTTATTCTTCGTCTTCTCTTCTTCGTCTCCTTCGGCTTCCGTTTCTTCGACGTCAACGAATTCGGCCGCCACGCTGCCGCCGACCTTGTCCTTGCTCTTGTTCCGTGACCATCGCAACCGTTGCTACTTTCTTCAACAGGATTTTCATCAGTGGTCATTGTACACGGAGGATATCCTCGGACCCTCTAGGAAAGAGCACTCGACGTTTTTCTAATTCGGGTAAGTGAAGTGCTCCTTGTGTCTTTTCCACCTTTTTTTTTTGTCTTTTTTCTCTCTCAGACTTCTCTTCTTTTTCTTTTTTGTTCTCTTTCTTTTTTTCTTCGTTTCCTTTTTTTCTTTCTCGCCCTTACGTCGCTCGCTCGCCCTTCGCGATTACTCTCGCTCTTATTCACTTCCCCTTATTTTTCACGTCACATCTCGATTAGATTCTAGAATTGGTGAAAAAGGGTAGGTAGAGGAGAAGTACTTCCAGAGACGTTTTCTTACTGGACGCGAACGAAATGGAATCGGACGGCGGAAACCTGTTGATGACGATTCTTTCTCACCTCCGGTAAAATTTGCCGACGACAAGTACCGTTCCGGTCGAGCATCGTCGTTGGCAAATTGAGATATTAAATGGATGGAAGATAATATTTATTTTCCCAACTCGTGTTCTATAATATTTGCGATTAGGATGAAAGTTTCGAAGGCTCTATTTCTCTTCGAATAAAAAAAACGACACGAGTATCATTCTCATTCGTTAGACCTTAGATTTTCACATTTTAATTATTCACGATCTTTATGGAAATATCAAGTGAATCATTGTCCAGTGAATTAGTGCGAAAGAAAATATTTCCTGCGAAGGTGTTGATCGATTTAAAAAGAATCAAACGACAAGAGTGAAAAGTGTAAGTGACTGAAAAGAGGAAAAGTATTCGATAAAAAAGTTTCGTTCGTACGAGTACGATCGGTTTCTTATCTTTTTCATTCTCGTCGAAGAAAAAAAAAAAAAAGAAAATTCTCGACAATATGTGAAACACGCGAAAAGCGTATTTTGGAGAGTCTCTTATACGGCGTGTAACGTGCTACGACCCATGTCTTGTTTCTTCCCATATTCCACCTCCGTATCATCTTCTCTATCGTTTCCTGACTTCTTCTCCATTGTTTCTACATACAACGTCCTTGCTCTTGCATCCTCCTACGTATTTGTTTTGCTCGTTTGGTGCATCTGTGGCCGATGTCGAAATTGACGCGTCGTCGTTCGCGAGCTCTTCTTTGGAATATTGCCAATGACTACTCACTGATTCGAAGACCTGTTGATGATCCTTCAGCCGGATTAAACGTTCGAGAGATCGTATCATATCGTATCGTATCGTACTCTGAATCGAATCGAATAGTTTTGAAGGAAAAAAAGAAAAAGAAAATCCTACTCGATGAGAGGATGTTTGAATTTTTTATATGTGTGTAATTCGAGAAAGAAAATAATATTAATGTTACCAGTACTTAGGTATATACATCAGTTGCTACTTTAGGCAGTATGCAATTAATTGATCGACTTTTTAAATGGTGTGTATATATATATATATATATATATATATATATATATTCTCGAATCTTGGAAGATCTACTAAAATCCAATAGAAACGTATACAAATGATCGTAGCAACGTTAATCTCGTATCTTCGCCATCTTTACCTTACCTCTAGTTTCTAGATAAATTCATTCGATTTACCGTGCTGCTACGGAGAATTAGTTACAATCGTCAGTAACGAAGGATTCGTTTCTCTGATAGAACAGCAGAAATATCAGTCGACGAACTCAATTGTATCTCTTACTCTCTCTCTCTCTCTCTCTCTCTCTCTCTCTCTCTCTCTCTCTCTTCTTCACTTCTCTCTTTCTTAAATTCATTCTTGTTTAATAAATAGAAGAATATTCTAAGAACAAAGGATTGTATAAAGAATCGACTATGTCTATCAGAAAAAAAAAATACAAAGAAAAAATCCTATCTTTTATTAAAATATAATATTTTTTATCTCCAGTCCGTTCGTTCGATGAAAGACGAAGAAAAAGAAAAAGGTTACAAAAAAGGGAAGTTGAGTCAAGATACAAAAAAGAAAAATTCGAAAAAAAAGAAACAATTTCTTCAACCCCTTTATATTTTTCGATAGTAAAATCGCTACGGTATCAATATCGTGTCATCAATACTAACGTTTCGTACAGTCTATCGATATCGTATCTTTTAGCAGGTGAAAAAACGTGTTATAAAAACCTTTACGAAAAAGAGATACGAGTGAAAAAGATAAAGAGAGAAAAGAGAGAGAGAGAGAGAGAGAGAGAGAGAGAGAGAGAGAAAGAGAGCTTGTTTGCGGAAGTTGTCTTATCAGCTTGTTTTCGTTTCATTTCCTTCTTTCTCCCTCCCTTTCTCTCTTGTTCTCTCTTTTCTTCGTCACAAAGCGCTAATCTTCGTGAGCACGATCATTTTTACCTTTTTTCCTCAACGCCTTACCTCTTATGTTTACATACGGTCCTTTCTTTTTCGTTTTCCAACGTTCGAGGCGGAACCATTGCACTTTATCTCAAGGGCGTTATTTAACCTGGAACCTTGCCAATAGCGAATAGTGCTGATGTATCAGATACCTGTTGTTGACCCAGCATCTTCAAGGCGAGACAAATTTCGGACGACATGATTAGAGAGTTGGAAGGAGTTGTCGTCGGAAATTGCGTTTCACGAAGTCTCGAATTACCGATGTGTCTGTGCTGTTATCTGTGATTTTTCTTTTCGCAAGTTCGTCTTAAAGCTTCGGTAATTGTTTAATCGTTTGAATAATAATTTACAGAGAGCGTGAGATCGTTAAATTTGTATTAACTTTACGTACGAATGGTAACTACTAGTCATAAAATTATTTTCTTTTTTTTTTTCTTTGGTCGAGAACTTTCATCGCGAGATCGAATTTTACTTACAGCGCGTATCTTACTTTTAGTTTCGCAGAACACGAGAAACGTGTAAAAGCGACGATCGATGAAATTGTTTAAGATTAAATGAAAAGATTGAAAGATTCAACTTTTCTTTCGATAAAAGATTACTAGAAGATTCAAGGAAAAAAAAGCAGGTATTTCGGATCTAGATAAAACTTTCGTGGCTCTAACTTTGACAATAGCCTCGCATTTCATTCTTTGCATAGACTTCAAAGATAGTATTACACCTGGAATTTTTCTCTGACAGCGTCAAAGCTTTTTGCGAATAGGAAAAAAGGAAAAAAAAGAGAAAGAAAAGAAAAAATAGAAAAAGGAGAAAAGCGAAAAACAAACAAAAATAAAAGAGAGAGAGAGAGAGAGAGCGAGAGAGAGAGAGAGAAGAATCATATGAAAAAAACATTCCCGTCATTTTTGAAAAGGTGCATCGTGGAGGTTTAATGGCTAGATAAATTTTCAATGAGTTTGTTTATCACGATGGTGTCGCATACGAAAGCCGGAGAAAAAAAAGATATATTTAAATACCGTGCTATACCATCGATACTCATACAGCGTTTCAGCGAAATAGATCGATCGTGCGCATTTCGATAGATTATCCTTTTCGATCGCGCGCATCTTGGAGTGTCGGGCGAAGTAACCGAACGAAAATTTATTTATCGCGAAACTAGAGTTAATAGCGAATGGATCGTTTCACGAAAGATAATATCCCCTGGATGGGTTTCTATCGTCTACCGAGTTAAATTAATCGTCGTAAAAAAAGCGCTAACCTTGGCAGGCATATCGTAAAGTTCTATTGGATCGGGCCGAGCAAACTCTTTGCCGTATAACTCGACGTTTACTTTACGGATTTTCCACTTGAAACGACGAACGTCGAAGTGGTGTTACGCCGAGCTGTCTTCGTGTGAACATCGAGAGTGAGCGAGAGAGAGGGAGAGAGAGAGAGAGAAAGAGAAAGGAAGAGAGCATCTTAGATCTCCCTAAGGACAAAGAGAAAGATAGAGAGATAGAGAGGGTGAAAAGGAGTGTGAGAGAAAGAGAGAAAGAAAGAGAGAGAGAGAGAGAGAGAGAGAGAGAGAGAGAGAGAAGATAGAAGTGATCCTAAGGGTCCACTCGACTGATGAGAGTATCACGTAGTTAAACATTGAACGCTCACATATCTTCCACGGTCCACGGACATCCTGATAGACGCGTCCTGATGAAAGTTTCATCGTTGACTTTGTCCTACTCTCTTCCTCTCTCAACTCTCTCAGCACCTCGATAATTGCCAAGATTTAACCTTTCTTCCGGCGGTCAATGAAGGCTTTTTCGATTATCCGATCGACGTGCGCCGGAAACTGGTGATCGCTTTCGGTCTTGCCATCCCTCATCTTTTCTTCTCCTTTCTTCGTGCATACTTTTTCCTTTTTTTCTCTCTTCATTTTCAAACTCTCTCTCTCTCTCTCTCTCTCTCTCTCTCTCTCTCTCTCTCTGTTTTCTTTAACGTGCACTGGCTTCATCATTCTCCAGCCCCGCTAAATCTCCCATTCCTACGTCGTTCCGACACGCTTTTCGATTTTGTTAAGAAGAGGAGATATTCCTTAATCGAATTCTCACGCCGAGGCGTGCGTGGCTATAATGGATTACGTGGAATGGAATTCGACTTTCTTTTTGCTTCTTCCAGCACGTGGATAACATATACTGTGCTCTATTCAATATTGCCCGGTGGCTTGGAAAGTGGATCGACAATAGAATTGAAAGAGTTAGGTATATACTTGTTCATATCTCTTTTTTTTCTCGTTCTCATTTGTTCGTTTTATTTTCATCTATACGTAACAACAATCTTATTTACGAAAATTATTACAGTTTCCATTAGTCGCAGTCGGTGCTTTATAAATTTTTGAACATCGATTAGCAAATTGTACCATTCGTACGTAACGATATCGTCCATTCAATTCTCGAAACTTTCCTGATATAATTTATCTCTTATTACGATTAGAAATTAGCGATGATAAAAATACAACGACTATCAAGGAAAGAAAATATGAAAAATCATGGAAGAAACATCGGCTTATCTAAGAGAACTGCATCGAATTTTTATGCCCTTCTAGGGTGATATAAGAGATGGATAAGAGAGAAAGAAAGGGAGAAAGAGAAAGTTAATAAAAATTCTACCTCCCTATCTTCTCGCCTAATGCCCCGACAAATCGCTCGTAAATTTCTTTCAATGTACACGCTTACATAATCCTCAGTTATCGAGCGGAATAAGAAGAGCGCGAGTAACGCGAAGCCGACGTCCGGTGGTGGGGGAGGTTTCAAGGGTGAGAGGCGAGGGGCGAAGTGAGTGAAACTTGGGGGTTTGAGCACGATGATAAAGGAAGTCAAGAACGGAGTAAGAAGTCCCGAGGCATTATATCGCGCGATTATCAACAGGTCCTCCTCTCCATTTAAGCATTCATTGGCAATCATCCAAGTGGCATTCTGGCCCTCTCTCGACCGAAGGAATCGAAAGACCGCGTGGTACGCGAACTTGCTTTTCCATTTCCTTTTTCTCCACTCTTCAAACTCTATAGAAGTAGCTATAGTTTATTCATAGATCTTCTATCGGATCGTCTATTTCTCGACTATCTCTCCTTTTTAGTATCAACTTTTTTTCATTTTTTATTGTCTCCTTCTTATTATTCTTTTTTACTTCGTTTCGTACTTTTGCTCGCACGCATCTACGTATCCAATCTTATATTCCAATCGATTTGTTCTACAACGGAAGGTTTCTAATACCCTCCGGAAATTTTGATTTTCATGAAATCTCGTAGAGCGCATTGGCGTTTTCTTTTTTTTTTCTTTCGAGCGACGATCTTCTTTTCAGCGGATATTAAATAATTTGACTTGTTATGTAGTTAATGGATTGAGTCCTTAGAGAATAAAAAGATATGTTTTTCTATTTATTCTAGATATTGGTAGACTGCAGATATTATATTTAAAAATATTAAAGAACGTTAATAACCACCTATGAGTATCCTATAGAGATATGACGTAGATACGAGCCACCCTAGCGGAACCTCGCACTGGCCAATCACGAAAAACGTGCTTTTTGCAACGTTATCGTTGCATTTACTCAATTTGCATTCTAATCGTTCTAATTCGATCGAGTCTCTTTTTGAGGAAAAATCGATGTGTAGATATAAGTTATTTACAATTGCAAATACTTTTAAATATTTCCTTCCCCTGGTCCGCTTATATAGTCAGCCAGCGTTTCGAACATGATGCAATTTTTACATGAAAAACATTTTCTCGTCGTTCCTTTTGTAAGCCGATACTCTCTGAATGAACATTCAGACATTTTAATTAAAATCCAAATTTTCCGAGTTAGATATTTCTCTTCGTTAATTTAAGCACGATTTGAACGTTAACGCTTGTCCTTTGAACGAATAAATAAATAAAATTCAAAGGAACGAGTGGTCCTTTTACGAAACGGCAAGGACATGGTCATTAAACGGACATTTTCCGTTAGCAAATAATAACCGATGAGGGAGCGCGCGCGTTCTTCGTCTGGCTATGCATGCGCTCGTTATTCCCCTTTTATTTGTTTCTTTTTTCTTTTTTTCTCTTTTTTTCTTTTATCTACCCTCTCCTTTGCCGGCATCGCAAAATTTCAGATTGCGCTTTAATATCCGGCGACCGCTTAATACGCGATGACGCTTTTTCTGGGATTTCGAAGCTTTATTACAAAAAAGGTTCGACCTAGCCGACGGGGACGGCAGATGTCACGTATGCTTTTTTTTGCCACGTATGACCGTCGATACGCCTTCCACCCTTCCTCCCACCCTCCTCATTCTCCTCATCCTCCCTCAATTGCTGGACCCATCTCTATACCCCTATCACCATCCCACGCAATCCCCTTTCCATTTCTATCCAGCAGTGGAGCGTTCACGTCGAAATGTCCTTCTCCTTTCTCCTTCGCATCCTTGCGACACGCTTGTCCTGCCAAACTTTCCTTTGTGAAATGAGTTTGCGCATTCTGAAACGTTACGAGCGTGTATGTATCTACGTATCTATTATCTCTATACTCGTCTGCGTTGCTGCGTAGGACGAAGAGAAGAGAAGAGAAAGAAATCCAATTGGAAACGGACTAGAAAAATTAATCATTATCTTTGATCTTTTTATACGCGTTGGTCCGTTCGATTTTTGTTACGAATGGTAACGTTGTATATTCTCGTAGGATATTTAAATCGAATATTTAAATTCATCAAACTGCATCCATGATCGTCTTAATAATAATATGTATATATATATAATTAATTATATACTTATATGGCTTATATTAAATTCTCGTCGATAGATACGATCAATAGTTTTGTAATAATTTAGAAATTACGAGAACGTTCGTAAAAAATGAACGATTATAGATTCTCGTGGATATTAACAATGAAGTTTCATCGATAGAGGCAGCACAGATTATTGAATGACTATCGCATTTGCTATTTTCGAAGGAGAGACTTCCGATGTTTTTGTAAACATGAAAAAATCCGGCAATTAAATTTTTGTCATTAAAAGTACGATTAAACGACGGCATATGTTTTTAAAGGAACAACGCTGAGCTATAAAATTTGCATTCGTAAATATATTTCGGTTTTACATACATTTTTTTTTTGCGTTGACGCTACAACCAATTCACTCGTTATACCGAATAGAAAAAGTAAAAAAGAGCGCAAAAGAGAATGACGTCGGTATAATAATAATTATAAATTTGTTGCATTCACTCATTCTATTTACCTTTAGTGTACGTCTCTAGCGTAAAACAACGTAACGTACAATCGTGTAACAAAATTGTAATATTTTTTTTTCCATTTCTTTTTGTCACCTACGTGCTTCAAAGAATTACAATTGTTTGAACATTGAACGAAGAGAGGAGACACCAGATAAAAAGTACTCGAACGTCGGCCGATCATTACTCTAATCTCTGCATTTATTTCAAGCACGTTTTATATTAAAGTCATCTCGTCAATCGATTAATTATCAATCATCGAGATAATTTGGCCATGATCATCGAACGTGAAACTGATATTCGAGCGTTCTCGCTCGAGATATATCGTCGGATAAAAGAAAAGAATAAAAAAAAGGAGAAGAGAGCGGAGAGTAAACAACAAATTGATTGCTAGTTTTAGCGCTGGACAGTACGTATACGATATGATATTAACCTTTCAAGTATTCATCGCCATTTGCTGAAATGAAAGACAATAAAGACAAAGTCTCGTTAAAACCGAAGATTCTATGGATTCCTCTTCGTTAAAACGATTTGATTGTATAAAAACGACGTATACAAATATTACAAAAAACGTTACGGATAAAGCTAACGAGAATGGAAATTTCCAACGAATAATTGGTAGAACGACGGTGACTCGAATTAAAATGATAATTAGAAAGAGAGAACGAAAAAAGTTTGACGATTTGAGCCAATTAACAATCTCGATAAAACGCATCTTTTCAAATTACGTTCTTAAGGGGATATCTTTCGGTTTCTTCCTTTTTTTTCCTCTTTCTTTTTTCTTTTTTCCTTTTTTGTTGAATATCGCGCTGGATCCCAATGGAACGAAAAGGAGGAAAAAGAACGGAGAAACGAAGAGAAAGAGAGAATACTGCTAGCATCCAGATTTGCCAGGCCGCGATTGTAGTGCTTGGATATTCCTGGCAGCCTCAATCGACGATGCATTAAAAGCACCGTCGAAATGGCATATCGGCGAATGCGGATCGCGAGAACGCATTTACTTCGCAGATATAATGCACTCTCGGGGAATTTCATTGTAATACGATCGCATTAAACAGAGAAACGGTGATCCTGTTAAAGATCGTCCGTGCGAAGGATATCTCTTTCTCTCTCTCTCTCTCTTTCTCTTGTTCTCTTTTAAAAAATATAATATAAAGAAAGAAGGTTTCGCACTTCTCCGGCACTTTCGTACAAGGGAAATGCTTTTAAATCGGAACATTTCGACATTTCGTATATATATATATGTGTGTATATATATCGCATTTCTTCTTTCGAAAATTTACAACGTAAAAGTCGAAGTGCGAAATCGTATATATGTATGTTGCATACGTCGGAGTATTATATTTTGATCGAACTATGCAAGTACCATTATTTATTCAGTAGTATTCATGATAATATCGACGATATTCACATGGATTAATTGATTGAAATAGGACACCCTTTACAGCCTCGGTCCAATGTTCCCTTTCATCGAGAAATTTCTTTCGTGGAATATCGAAGCGATGCAATCAATGATCGTATTATTGTATTATCGAATCACATACGATCCTTTATCGAAATAATCGAAAAATTATTATAACAAAACAGATATATATATATATATATATATATATATATAGAGAGAGAGAGAGAGAGAGAAGGAGAGAGAGGGAGAGAGTGATAAGAACAGGTAGGACCAAATGGAGGATGGAAATAAAGCTGCTTTCGAATTCATCTCAATGTTATCATGACATTTATCTAAGGCTTATCGCAAGGCAGACTTGGAATGCGACGCATCAGTCACGAAATGAAGTACGTTCTCAGAAGAGAGGAGTCGAGACGAGGAAGAAAATGGAGAGGAGGATTGGTACATAGGGTGTAGTATGTGAGAGATCGTAGAGGATGGCATACGCTGAAGCGTTATAAATTGTTCCATATGCAGTGCATTAGAGTAAGCTTGGCACGCACTGGACGTACCTCCTATTTATTGCGAGAATCCACCCGAGCTGCATGGTAATTCCTAGGAAAGTTACAATGAGATGTTCTATTTGAAATATAACAACCCGTCTAAGATCTTTCTTGTCATTTTCTTACCGCGAGTGAATTATTTCTTTCTTCCTTTTTCGTCTTTTTCTTCTTTATTTCTTTCTTTTTTTTCTTCTTCCATTTTTTATTTTTTCTGATCTTAGTAAAAACGCTGAAATAAAAAAAGAAAAACTGTTATAAACTATTAACAAAAACTTCTCCATCCTCGTAAAAGACAATTGATACGAAGGAAGCAAAAGAGATGGGATTAGCGAGCAAAAAGGAGAAAGAAAGAAAAAGAATGAAAGAAAGAGAGAGAGAGAGAGAGAGAGAGAGAGAGAGAGAGAGAAAGAGAAAGAGATGAAACGATCAGGCGTCGAAGGACGACGCACTATGAACATTGAAAGCGAACCGGGGTGGAGACGATACGAAGTGGGGCTTGAAAGGAGTGGGGTTGGAGGGGTTGCTCGGTCTACGCTGAAGCGTTATAAATTGTTCCATATGCACTGCATTAGAGTATAACGCGGCGGCTCAACCGCGCACCGGACGTCCCTCGTATTTATTGCGATAGGTTTTCGGGAGCAAAACGCTCGACCCGCCAAATTTATCGTTTCGCGCACAAAGACCACTTTCCCGGATATGCTCTTCTCTCTCATTTTGATCTCTCTCTTTCTCTTTCTCACATATACACACACGAATACATACGGACACACAGAGACGTTTTCATCCCTTGTTATGATTGTTGTTGTCGTTGTAGTCAGCCCATCTCGGTTTCCCTTTGGAACGGCAAATATGCGAGCGAATTTCTCGCTAAAATTCAACGACTAATTTTTCAACACCCTTCCTGCCGTTTTGTTTTCACAGCCGATGCGTGCACTTTTTTGGACTGTACCACCACGCGCCTCTCTCTCTCTCTCTCTCTCTCTCTCTCTCTCTCTCTCTCTCCTTTTCTCTATTTCTATCTCTCTGTTTTATAACGTTCATACGTTGCCAGTTCTTTTTTATTATTCTTGTTTCTTTTGTTGTTAATTAAAATATGATTTACTCGCGATGGAAGGTCTAGTTCGAAATTGAGACTAACAATAATTATCATTGGTTTATCGTAATCACGAGGAATTTATAAGCTCGTTAATAGTTAATAATTATATATATATATATTTATATATATTTATATTTATGAGGAGAAACGCGAATAAAAAATTTGATGAGACAATAGTAATAATTGTACCAAGGAAAATGAAATGATCATTATTGTCAAATAATCTAAAAAGAGGAAGAATCGAATAACAATAGTGCGAATGCTTTCAACGTCTTCATCGAATACTTCCTTTCCCTTTTCATAAATAAGCTATTCGACGGGAAGCATTTGAACAATGGAGTCGTCGGGCATTCGGATAAAGCGAGCTTGCGAACGGCTATAAAGTTGGCTGGGGGTAAGAGTAGTGGACGTCTTAATGCTTTATTGCGTCGTGTTGCCTCGAAGCAAGGAAAGCAATCGACTCTTCGAAACTGAAGTTTCCGCGGAGTTCGCTGGGCACGAGGTTGCCTTTAGGCTACGTTAGAAGCCTTCTTCGACTTCAGTATTAGTAGCATCCTATCTACTCGGCTACCAACGAGAGGAAAGATCGAAAATGCGAGTAGAATCTCCTCACGATTTTCTATCATTTTCTTTTACTAGCACTGTAGTCAGCCCAATAGCGATAATCGCAATGAAAAGAATAGCTTTCAGAAAGTTCATCGAGATTGATCTAAGGTCGATTGTTACGCTTTCTTTTTTCTTTTTCTTTTTCTTTTTTGGGGCTTTGAAAAAAAAAAAATAAATAATACAACCACGTTCGGTCAATTTTGAAAAATAATAATAATATACTCCTATCAACGACTTGATTTATAATATCAATCAAAGATGAGTTATCTGTTCAATAGTTATTCAATATGAAACATTCTCTCTCTCTCTCTTCTCTCTTTCTCTCTCTTATATTTTCATGATAATCGTTCAATTTACACGTTTATCATATAAAACGATGTCTCTAATCGTCATCATCCCTTTCGTAATTCCTCGTATCTTTTTAATTTCTCTCGACAATAGAGTTAACGTTTTAAATAAATTTCGTTCTTCTTTCCATCGCTACATTTTTTTGAAGATTTAATTTTCCCGACTGACAAAAGAGAAAGAGAGAGACAACGACAGAGATAGAATTTTAAAGAGAAAAAGAGAGAGAGATAGACTGACAGAAAGAGAGAGAGAGAGAGAGAGAGAGAGAGTCGAACGAGTTGAACGTACAGAGGATTTCCAGTCTCGCCATCCGAAATTCGAATTCTCCGTTCGGTGGTAGCCCGAACCGATTATCGGTTACGACGGTGTTGGCGGCGGCGTTGTATATATCGAGTGATTAATGAGCGTGCCGATAGGCGCGCGAGATCGAGTTCGAAGCCGGCCGATAATTTATTAAGATTCGAAAGCCGCCAATCGAAACGCTCGTACGGGCCCTTTGCCAGCCTCTCCGACCCTCCCTTCCAACAATCCCTTCGCTTTTACCAACCCCCTTTATCCCTCTCGGACACTACGCCACCACAATCAAATCGAATGTTCACAGACTCGTCCTGCACACGGTTATATGCTTCAACTCGTGTGCGCGCGCGAGTTCACACACACACACACACACACACACACACGTATACATGGTAATCGTATAGGACACTCTCTCTTTCTCTCGCGCTCTTGCTCTTTCTATTCTCCGATCGAGAGTATTCACGTGCTCGTGATAAAACGTTTTAATTAATATCGCAGGAACTAGGTAAGTATCCACGAATAATGTTTCTTCGATTCTCTTTCTCGTTTAGACTTTGGCACGTTAAATAATTATTGAGATAAAATTTAAGACTAGTAAGTTCGCTTTGACACACACCGAATCGTACGCGGAAGATTATTATCTTCGAGCGATAGTAGAAATAGTTTAGAAAAAAGAGAAACGTATTATTATATATAGTTTTTCCTTTTTTAATTCCTTTCTACTTCATCGTAGTATTTGTGGAAACTATAGACTATTTGTTCAGCTATGATTTTACATAAAAGTCGATACTATTATTGCGAAATATTCCAATAAAATAATACGAAAGAGATCGCGAATTTCAAACATTTTATAGGGATTGCGTTACACTTTCGAAAGTATCTAAATGTGAACATGTATTTCGTATGTAAATTTGATCGATTAAATGACAATATATCGTACTTGCTAGTTCGAGTCCGGGTATTTGTTATGCGGTAGCAGTAATCGACATTTGTTTCCATTTTCTCACGTGGTCGAGAGGAACGTGTACCATCAGACGCTTAGAAATTCATAATGGCGATACGGCTGTGTTTAAAATTTTACTTTCGAAATGTCGCATCGATAAAGAAAAAAACGAAGGAGAAACGAGAAACAAGAAACTTATTTCAACGTGTATACGAAGAAATTAATTGGATTTTCCTCGGAGAAGATCTTGATGTCGTATCTACTTTCGTTCATTCATTTCGACGTACCGAAAACGGAGTGCCGCTTTGCCACGGGATTCCATTTCAGAGCTTTCTAACCCAGTTTTGTGAAGCACGTACATATGTACCGTATACATAGAACGTAATGATAAAACAGTCGTCGTATAAAAGAAAATGCTATCGGGGAAACAATGTGACCATTAAATCGTATTTTCTAACAGGTACATTCCTTACATCCCCGTGTAGTCCTTATTTTAAAACAGAAAATACGTATCTTAATGGAAGATTCTCAATTAGATCCTTAAAATAGGAAAGAAGAGACGTGTTGGTAACGATCTTATCAAATGATAAATGTATTAAAAAGATAATCATAAATTACGAAGAGTGTCAAAAAGTATAATCGGAAATTTCCTCTCCCGAATTTTAATCAACCATTACATTATACATACCATGATCGCCCTCGATCGATCGATCGTAGAACTTTAGGATTGGAGGACTTACGAGAAAGAAATTCGTTGTCGTTATCGTCGAGATGCGATAGAAATCGTTGGTCGAGGGTCGATTCGGCGGCTCTCGTCATTTCGAGATACTCGCGCTCGAGTGCTTTCGAGACACTTTTTGATTTAATCGCGAGATCGAGCATTCGAGTGAGCACTCCTACACCGAAGTAGACGTCCCTTTGTGGCGAGCGCAACGCTCTGTGGCCCTCGACGCTCGACGACTGGAAACAATGAGCTTCGTTTCGAGCATCGTTTCTTCGACACTATGAACAGTGCCAATACCGGATGAATGTGAACGTAGTACTCCTTTCCTTCTTTCCCCTTTCCCCTTTCTTCTTTCGTCTTTACCTCTTTCTTCGCATCTGTTCTCGCAAAATGGAGAATAGAACTCACTTTCGGAAACGTCATCGAGGATAATTTACCCTCCGGGATAATTTTCTTTCTATTTAACGCTAATTACGATCCATCTCTTAGCGAATTAAACCGTACGATTGAAATGAAATACGCATGGGTACGTATCCAATACATTCTTTTTACCTCTTGTAACGAGCAAAGAACGACCAACTCTTTCATTATATTTTCTTACGATTAATCCGATCCATATAACATTCGCTCGTGATTTTTTTCCTTTTACGAACGCACGTTGAATATGCAAAGCAGTAATTGAACGATAGAGGAATTAGAGAATTTGAGATTTGAAGCGAAACGAAGCGAGTTGAATCGGATATAAGGGAACGTTCTGAAGGATCGTCGGGAATACTTTATAAACTCTTCCTCGAATGAAACGTATTATCGAATGTAAATATTAGTGTTAATTTGAAGATAAATAAAAAGTATCTCTGTCGAGTTGGTCTCTTTAAAATCTTAGGGCATAGGGGCACACGGAAGGAAAATGAGACGAGCTAGAAGAAGAAGAGGAAGAAGAAGGATAAAAAGAAAAAGGCAAAAAAGGAGAAAAAAAAGGAAAAGAAGCAAAAGAAGAAGAAGAAGAAGAAGAAAGACGTTGAGCAGTTTCCGAGATTATACCTATAGTTCGAACGACTCGTCTCTCAAGCCGTCCTTCACGCTCTCTAGATCCCTTTCCTTACCCCTTCGCGCACGGCAGTTGATCCCATCAGAAGTTTCCAGTATGTTTATAATCCACTAATCGCTCGCCTTTCTCAGGCACAATTTAAAACTTTTCCACGACGCCGTTATCCTTGAGTTCTCTCTTTCCCTTTCTATCTCTATCTATCTCTATATCTCTCTAACACCCTTCGTTCCCGTTGGTCCTTCTCCTTAACCCGACTTCATTTTGCGGCTCATAGACCGTCGAATTTCACGGAGTTACCTCTGACGCGCTTCCAAAAGATTCAACTAAAGGAAACGACGTCGAAGTGGTTGGATCTTCCAAAACGTTGGAAGGCAAAACGAGAATCTCCATTTTATTAGGCAGGAGCTGTAATATCGCACTTTTAATTATCCCACGAAACTAAATCTTTGAGAAATTTCGTTTTTACGATAAACCGTTTCTTCCTTAAAAACGAAAATACTCATATTTTGGGAAATTTTTATCGTATGAATCAAATAAGGCTATTCATCACTCCTCGTTTTTTACCAACCGTTCGAATCAACGATGAGTACAAGCGTACTTCTTGAAAAATTTATTTGACTTTTATTGTCTCAAATTATGCTTTTTGTCATCACGATTTATATTCTTTTCGCATTTATTGTAAGTAAAAAAAGAGAAAAAAAAACGCGTACCAAACGAGAATTTAACGCGTATTGTTATCACAGACTCATATTAGCATCAAAAAAGGATATAAATATAAGGGACCGGAAAAGTTTGAGTTCACGGTCTGCTACCAACACTACTTACTATAATACCGCACTAAGCCGATTGTTATGTTACGCATGAGAGGGGTATAATCTACGCAAGCTTATACAACGATACGATAAGCGCATCCTGACGAGGACAATGTTCCTCGCTCGCACTTGTAGTTGATATTTTGTTCATATCTGTCGCTGAAATCATACTTCAAGGTGATGAACAGCTTTTATGTAAGCGTAGAAAGAATCTGAAATCTACAATTCGTTATAATTTATTCAAAAACGTTTAGAAGCACGACGTTTGTTCCAATAACGAAGTCTAACAAAATAAATTCATCGAATGATCCGAGTGAGAAATTGTTAATAACTATAATGTATATGATCAAATTTATATCTTGATTGATACGTGCACTTCAAAGAAAAATAAAATTGTTACAATATGATACCATTAGTATTTACAATCGAAACAATTGATGCTTATATTTGCAAACTAATGTTTATGTGTATTCAGTAGAATCTATGTATATTGAACGATTGATAGTTACGTATCGACGTTGCGCATCGGTGAACGTATAAAATACGAAACATTCAACGATTGGAAACTTCCTATTTTCCTCTCGTAAATACTGCGTATAAATATTCGTTCGAATTCCTGAAAACGGCAGAATTAACAAAGTATTTCGATAAAATATTGAACGATATAGACGAGTTTTATATAGTAAATGTGCGTGCGCGGGTGTGTGTGTATATATGGACGTATGTATTTTTTCCTTCTACCCACCAAACAAAATATGCAGTTCAAAGTGTATTTCAATTTTCTAGCGTTTAATTATTTTTTTCTTTCTTTCTTTTCCCTCTTGTAATTAAGGGATATACAATTTTTAATTCGTACTTAGGCCTACATCCATAATTTTATTGTATTAATTAGCTATCTATATACGTGTACTTATCACTCTCTCTCTCTTTTTTTCATATCGAACTTCGTCTTTTTGTTTCCTCTCTTTGTCTTGAATTTAGTAAAGTGAGGAAAAACTTTTCGAATACTCCGTGGACGTGGTCGAAGTATCAAATTAAGGATTGATCGAGCGTAAACGCGAAAAGACACGACGCAAAATGGCGCAATGATACGAGAGCCATGAAGTTTGCACAGTAAAAATTAAAGTTTATTCGCTTGTAATAAAGTCCCACTTTTCTTCTTCCTTTAATTTATCGAACGAGTTGGTGAAGAAAAATAAAAAGAGAAGAGAAAGGATAAAAAGAGTGATCGAATTGATTAAAAGCAAAGATAATTTCGCGTGACGTGTAAAAGGTACCGATGGCCTCAGGATCCTCTTTGAAAATTGTTTATCTTGATTAAAAATAAAATCGAAGTGAGAAATCTTTTTGCCCTGGAGCATTATCCTGATCATTTTTTGAAATTTCATTTTCTCGCGTTTCTACTTTTTCTCTCGCGTTCTCGTACTTTTTCATTATTTTTATCTTTTTCTTTTCCTATTCTCGAACTCTCTCCTCTTTTATTTCTTCTTTCTTTCTTTCTTTCTTTCTTTCTTTCTTTCTTTCTTTTTTTCTTTCCTTTATTTTTCACTTTAGTTCGTATGGGTACAAAGATCATCTCGTGAACGATGTACCCATGCACTCTGTATTATCATGCATTATAGCGAGATACAACGTGGCGTTACTAATATCTAATATAATTAGCGTTCTCGCGGATTAACATAGAATTCTGTGCAGTATAATTAATAAACTAATAGAACCAATAGAATAATGATACATGCATTAACTTACGACTTAATCTATAAATCTTAAAACTATTTTTCATGAAAAATAATGACGAAAATGAAAAACAATTCAAATGAAAATTATGAAATTTCCAGTGACCTTTTAGTACTTTATATAGTATGCTCTTTATGTTTTTTAATTTTGTATGTCATGTATATGTATAATTTTTTTTTTTTGCCGACGTCTCATAGAATCATTTCATATGTTTAATAATTAGAATCTTTAAAACGCTTTGAAGAAACACATGTTTGGTGGTTGGGCGATGAGCCACGTAAAGGGAACATTTCTGATTCATGTTTTGTAACGTAGAAAGGTATGTTTTAATTACGAGCCACATCAGACATATTAAATTACGACTTTTGCCGTTGGCAACATGTAAATTATTAAAAACCTTCCGTCCTTTCATACATATACAACGAATACGATACAGAAAATTTTTTTTTAAAAATAATCGAAATCTTGTTGATCCAAAACTTAATTTTTATTTGTTTCTGTTGACCTTGTACTTTATATTTTTCTTTTTTGTACATTTCCTATTTTTCTTTCTTACCTCTGAATAATTAAAACATCTCTCATAATATGAAATATAAAAGGAAACGAAGCAGAGTCTAATAATGAGAAGCATTTGTTCAATAAGAGACAAAGTAAATGCAAAAACAGAAAAAGAGATTGCGAGATCATCCGTTTCTACTTTACTCTACACTAATCCTATAAAGGAATCTCGGCGCTAAAAATGAAACTTACATGTACGAGTTGAAAATTAAATTGCTTATGAGGAATTTCCTCATATTCTTAAATGAAAATGACATGAGGAGATGAAGATGAAGATAAAGAAAGAGAGAGAGAAAAGAAAGAAAGAGAAATTGTAATAAGAAATAGTCGAAGAAACGTTAAAGACGACATAAAAGTATGGGGTAGCAAGTGGCATGTGTATAGTATGCAATGGACGTTCCGACGAGGTTACGTAAAATGAATCATTTTATTTCATGGAAGAGTGAACGCGTCGGTCACAGGGGTAGACGAGGATCCTTTCGACGAGGGTGAAGAGAAAAGAGAAAAAAGAAAAAGAGAGTGAGAGAGAGAGAGAGAGAGAGAGAGAATCAGAGACTGGGCACGTGGTGCGTGCGAATCATGCCGTACCGCATTCCCTATTCTGTTTTCACCATGGAAAAAGGTTCTCGTTTTCTCGTTCGCTCATTCTATACGTTTATCTGTTCGTCTCTCTCTCTCTCTCTCTCTCTCCCTCTCTGTCTCTCTCCTTCTCCCTCTCCCTCGCTCTTTCTCTTTCCGTGCCACGTGAAATCGTTTCGCGATCTTCGGTCACTGGAAAAAATTGACGATGCATGGAAACGGCAGGGAGAAGAGGAATCTCTGTGCACGGTTCACGAGATAATTCTCGCGTTTCGAAATTCTCGCGAATCGAAATGCCGAACGAAATGCACACGCTCGCTGCTAGAGATAAAAATCGAGATAGATAGATACAGATATCGAGATATGTAGGTTTTTACAAGTTTTCAAAGAACTCGAAATTCTCGCGTGGATTTATTTTTAATTATACAACGTAAAAAAAGGGGGAAAAAAAAAGAAAAAAAGGAGAAAGGAAAGGGACGATTGATTTAATTTTTTATCTTATCTATTTTCGTGATTTTATGATAAACGTTTCAGGTAATATTGATTTCTACTTTTCTAATAGAAATAGCGAATTATGCGAAGCTTTTTATCGCTCGCTTTCTCGTCGACGTAAAGCGATTTCAGGAAATCAACTTCAACGAAAAGCAACGAACTATGGCGATCTAAAGGCAAATCGACCCTCGAACGATGTAGAATTCAACGCTTTATTGGTTAACTTTATTCATCGAAACGTTAGCAACCAAACGGGACGTAGCGAACGCAATCAATGCTTCGCTATCGGTTGCATAGTTCGTGGATCTCAATTTCCGCATCGGTTTACCTCTCGCCTCATTCGTAACATCGCTCACGGTTTCTGGCCTCTAAAATCGTACCAGACGATTTTACGTTCGCTTTTTTTTTTTTCTAAATCTCTCATCGAAATCGTTGCAAATTTTACTTTTATCGAAACTCCATAATCGCTTTAAATAAGATAAGAGATACTCGATTCATCCTGATAACTCATTAAACAAAACATCGATCGTATTAATATTTCGATCGTAAAAAATAAAAAAGAAGAAAGAAGAAAATGAGATACGTGTAATTAATGAATCGTGTAAAATGAGATATTAATTCGATCGAGTATCCTCTTTCATTGTCTTTACATCGTTTTTACTATTTTATTTTTTATTTATTTATTTATTTATTTATTTTTCTTTAGATCATACACAAACGCACCGTTAACTTCAGTCGCACTAATTTCTTTTGCGATGAATCGCTACGAGTCGAATTTTCGATATAGACAGCGATATATTTCCGACGATAAATCTTAATCCGTTAATAACGGTCGGACGAAGCGAGAGAACGCAAACAAATCTCGATTAGCCGCCGTGAAAGAGGTGTGTGGCCATTAAACGTTAAAGCTGAAAAAAGAATGAAAAGAAGAGAAAACTTTATCGCGATACGTCGGCGGTATATTGGAAACGTGTCGGTCGCGAAGTTTCTTTTCTAATCGTCGCACGTTGGATAAGAGCAACCGTATGAGAGTTTGCCGAAGGGCTTGGTAAATTCCATGGATTCTGAAAGTGGCTTTATACCAGGGTAAAGTGAACACGAAAGAGGGAAAAGGATAGGGAAAGAGACAAAGAGTGATGGAGAGTGATAAAGGGTGAAAGTCTGAGAGAGAGAGACAGAGAGAGAGAGAGAGAGAGAGAGAGAGAAGGAGAGAGAATGAGAGAGGATGAGAGAGTGAGAGGGTGAGAGTGTTCGGTGAATGGTGCATGCGAGGAGAAGAGATCTTGAAGCTCATTCAGTGGGAACGAAATCCTTCGCGTCCCTTGAAAGTGTTGAGGATGTCGAGCACGTAGCTCGGTTCCTGATCATCGCCCGAAGGATGGAAGATAGTAAATATGATAGTAAATATATAGAAATCTTGAGTATATTCGGGAAAGCTCGCGAATCGTACAGTAAGTACGGTTTATTCTTCTTTCGTACGATTCTATTATTTAACTGTGAACAAATCAAGAATATCAGATTGCATTTACATCAAGGAATACGATTTATTTCTTTTTCTCTTTTTTCGTTTTTCTCTCTTTTTCCTTTCTCTCCGATTTTTTTCGTATAATCGTAAATATTTGCGTCCATACACATTCGAAGGTATGCTCTTGTACGTGTATATTAAAAAGTGACTTTTAATTGTTGCGCATCGATATATATATATTATATGAATATCGCGAAAGTTCGTACGATAGCTTTAAAATATTTCTACAAATGTGCATAATCTGAAAAATCGCAAATCGTTCGAACGATGTTTCGACTATTTTATCTTTTTCACGGAGAATATCCTATCGGATTTGGACGATTGACTTTCTACCGAATTAACGCAAAGCCGCAATCACTTTTCGAGAGATCGAAACGATTTGTCCTTATTTTTTGGGATATCTACCAGCTCGTCGCACATCATTTCTCATCTTTCTACTTCACCGTTACTTTCGCACGATCACGTTTTAATCGATGTGAAATTTTCGTTAACGTTCTCCGTGAGATAGGAGCCTTTCGTCCGAAATTTATTCACACGCGCGGTTAGTGGTTTTGCGATTGCACATATTTGCGAATCAAGCTAACGCGTCGCGGTCGGCCGCGCGACAGATCTGCATGTCCGACTTTCTCTAAACGCGAGTACGTACCATTTACGTTTTCGAATTAACCGTCTCATCCGAGGGGAAAAAAAAAAATAGGAACGAGTCACGATGAAAAATTTCAAAATCATCAACATATAACGTACTCATTTACATTCGTACACGTATCTGCATTCATACCTATCTACATAGAAGATATTTTATTTCCCAAAAATGTATTCGTTGAATTAATGTAAATTTGCTATATAGAATGCAATATATTTTATTAACGTTACGTTAACAATAAAAAAAGAAAAACGAACGAACAAACGTACACTCCACCGTAATATATGTGCGTATATGTAATCTAAAGCGAAATCTCACTACCCGTTTTCCCTTATAGTAGAAAAAAATTTTAGAATAACGGGATACATAACGTATGTTTACATAACTATTATACGCAAAACATACACAGCTACCCCGTAATGCATTTCGTTTCGCGGAACGGAACGTGTCGTCGCGTTAATACGGACGTGCAAGGAGAAAAGAGAACAAGTGAGAAAGATAAAATAAAGAAGGTGAAAGGGAAGAAGAGTACGATAGGAAAAACGTAGGAAGAGAGGAGCGGTGGTCAGGATCGGTGAGGGTGATCGTTCCGGTTTTTTACACGTATAGAGGAGATATATATGTGTAGACAGACCAACACATTGAACGAAGTATATTCGCGTGTCTCTCCACACGTCAACGTTTACACGCGTCCTACCGGTATATTCGAGAGTACAAGTATGAGTCTCTGACTATGTAGACAAGAGAGAAAGAGAGAGAGAGAGAGAGAGAGAGAGAGAGAGAGAGAGAAGGTCGGTGGCTGACTAGCCGGAGAACCTATAGTCGTATATACATATGCATATTCAGGACTTGTTATGTAGCCGACGATATGGCTGCAGGCCGGTTCGGTGTGACGTGGCGGGCCACGCCAAGCCGGAGATACCAGGGGATAACCGGTGACGGACTGCCGGACATCCGACCTGTTACCCCCTCGAGTACCCTTCTCTCCTCCCAAACCCCTTTCGCCATCTCCCATCCCGTCTACCTCTTCCTCTTTGAGAGAGGGTAGGAGGGTGAGCAACTTCCTATCCCGTTACGTTGCTCGACAACGCGATCTCATTCCACCTACCTTTCGTCCTTCATCTTGCATATTATGTCCTTCGATGGGAGTTCGGCTGAATATCGATGCGGAACATCGGGAAATTTACGAGCAAGCGATATGGGATTTCGTTTTGATTTTTACCGAGTTTTCCTTTCCTTCTTTCCTTTCTTTTTCTCCCCCTCCCTGTTTTCTCTTCTTTTCTTTTTTCATTTTCTTCGATCCTTTTGCTTTGTTTCCTCGTCGCGATTTTTATCTCCGCCTTTCGCCTTCCCCCGATGTCCGGATTAAAACTAGTTTCGTCGATTTTGATATTGTTGTTTCGTCCATTTTGAATCGATAGATGATAATCGTCGAACGAGAATTTGTACCAGTTAGTATCTACGATTTTGATATCAAAGACCAATACATATATTTCCGAGCATCATACGCATGTATATTATATGAAATTGAGATTATACGTCTGACGATTCTCGGTATCGCTCATTCCTAGATTCATATCGAATCTCTTTGAATTAGTCTCGTTTATCAAAGATTATATCAAACTGAAACTACGTCGATAGCGTTAACTCGCTGCTAACTCCGACTCACGTTCGTGGGTCTAACGATCAATGTGGTCACTTTCTTCGGACGATCATCGCTGGCCTCCCAAGCACTTAGAGTTCACCAGCCATACGATTGTAATGAATTCCTAGTGGGCGCGCGCGCATGCCTCCATTTATATACTCTACGTTGTGCGCACGTATCTATGTATGTTCGTGGTTGCGTTCCGACGTAATACAAGGTACATTAGGAAGATTCTAATTACCCGAGCCTTCAATAAGAGAGCTTCAGGAGCAAGCCAGTGCGTTGCAAAGGAAACGCGGAACCGCAGAGAACCGCTAACGGATCGATGGTCAGTGGCTCTTCTTCCTCGCTCTCCTCTCTTCGTCGATCCTCTCTATCCTTTACCAGCCTCCTATCTATTTATCTCTTTCTCTCTCTCTCTCTCTCTCTCTCTCTCTCTCTCTCTCTCTTGTTTATTTAATATGTTTTTGTCGTCATTCGTCGTCATTAATAGTCACGTTATCCGTGAAAGTCAATTTGAATTTTCATCGGAAAATTTGAAATGAAGTAATTATTAGGAATTATATCAGTATCATTACATCATTCCACGTATTCGACGCTTCACAAATATGGATTAATAATAAATATTTTAATCGTTTCAAAGTGCCAGGGATCTTTGAAAAGATCTTGTCAAAAAGTGAGAATTTGTTTCAATATACGTCGATGGATCGACTGTCGATGATCATGATGCTCCATCGATATGAAATAATATCGAACAGTACGAACGATTGAATTAACGAATATTAATATCGTTAAATTAGATATCCTTGAAATTCAGTAGTAATCTTTTTGTAATTATCATAGAATGTAACCATAGTTGTGTCGGTTGGCCGTTCGTCGAGGGAACCTTTGGATCCCCCGTTTCTCATCCCTTTCTCGTCCCTTTATTTATTCATATGCAAGCCCTAAACCTCCCTTTCCTCTTTTCTTTCCATCACTCGTTGCTCCTTTGATCGTTTTACAGTCGCTCAACGCGTCGTTTGACGCGGCCGATAGTCGGTCGTTTTGCAAGTTAGGGGTTGATGTGAGGAGAGAGAGAGAGAGAGAGAGAGAGAGAGAGAGAGACTAAAAAGAAGATGACGTACGAAGTCGAAAGAGCGAGACTCTCGTTAGCTATCTCTCGGTAGGAACCCTTCACTATACCAGAATCCGAGCTCTGACCTCGACGAAACGCTTAGAACTTTAATGGACGCCGAACCCCGACCAGCCTGCTTCATCTCTCTTTTTTTTTTTTCTTTTTCTTTCTCTATTTCGCACGTACACACTCTTCCTTTCGAGCAGACGCTTCATACAGATTATATACCTACTCATTTTCGTATCATATAAAAGATACGAAAAAACAGAAGTTTCCTTTTTTTTTCTTTCCTCAAATTCCAATCTCAAATGTTACATTATTGTTCTCGTTTAGGGTTAATACGAAAGAAAATTAAGGCGCTCGTTAAAAATGAAAGTTACATATGTAGGCATGATATTACTAAGGTTTATCTAACGGAATTCGTGTCATACGATTACGGAGAAATTAGATGGTTAATATTTCTGTTTGCGTTACGTCTCAAGTGAGAAAATAAAAATTGTTTACCGTCGAAGCTTCGTTAATATTTGTTCTTTAATATTCCTTAAGAATAATACCTACCACAAATAATATGATACAGTATCCCTGATTGTGGAAAGAATTGTCGATGTGAAAATATTTATCTCTCATTGAAGCAAAAGAGAGGAATATCACTGAGAGATTCTACGAAGGTGGTATATTATCGCCGAAGCGAAATTACGGGAAACGTGCGCTCGTCCGATCGGAAAACCATTTTGTCGATTATTATTTTAACGACCTTCGAGATTAAGTCGAACATCCGGTATTATTTCTATCGATCGATCGAACGCCTTGAAGATTTTTAAAGAGAGAAAGAAAGAAAATTTCTGTAAATCTAATTCAACCAGAAATTTCAATGTCCGTACTCGTATCGAACTAATAATCCGTCATAGCGATTACGATCCGACCAAGTAGACGTTTAATTAATATATCGAGTGTATCGTGATCGTTATACCGATTAATATCGTCACGTGTACCAGTAAAGCAGACCGAGTCCGAACAGTCAGTGAAAATTCAAGTGTCATGCAATGAGATTTGACAATCGTGTTATTTACAAAAGTTCTTCATTTGACAATCAAATGAAATTATCACAGAGTATTATTCATGATAATGGAAACTTTAGTAATCGTATTTTTCAGATTCTCTTTCTTTTACTTCGTTCCTTTCTCCTCTCTCTCTCTCTCTCTCTCTCTCTCTCTCTCTCTCTCTCTCTCTCTCTCTCTCTCTCTCTCTCTCTACTTTCTATTTCCTTTTCCTTGATTTATCTTTATTTCCCTTTAGTCCTTACTCCGACGTTTATTACTATTTTTGTTCGACTCGGTACACATAATAATAAAGTTTCTTTGCTTCTCCTTATCCCTTTCGTTCGATTAATTCACATGATCGCGATACACCCGATATATTTTTAACCGATCCCGAGTTACGGGAACGACGTCGAAGAAGAGTGTGCGTAACTAAAGGGAAGAGCGGTCGTCATTTTCTTCGTTGCCGAAGCGAGGGAGCAATTTCGCATAGCGAGGGAGAAGCAAGCGCTGCCTCTCGCGGAAACTGTTATTGCGATAGCCAAGTTTTCAGAATCGCAATGGCCCTTGAGCAAGACTGCGGCGGGCCGAAGGAAAGCACTTTGAGAGCCGCTAATGGTACTTGTGGAGGGGGTGGTAGAAACGGAAAAGACATTGCAAGAGGCTCTTTTCCTCGATAAAAACGATTTACCGGTAAATCTATCCAAACGATTCTTTCCCATTCGTCTTTTAAAACCGACGAATCTCGGATAGGGAATAAGAGAAAGTAGACAATGTAACTAAATTTCGAGACTTGATGCCCGTTCGATGATCGATCAATGATTCATCGTGGATCGTACGAGAGATTTTAAAGCAACGCTTATAAAGAAAACAAATATTTCTCTCTTTCTTTTTTACTTTTGCAAGAATATATTACACCACAGATAATACAAATTATTTATTCTTCGTTATTTCTTACAAATTCCGTAAGTATATCCATCCTCAAAATTTTGGCAAAATCTACTTTGAAACGTGTTTACTGAAACGGTGGTATTATTTAATCAACTTTATTTTGTTTAAAAGCTCCGACTAGGATATTCATAGAATGAGAGGGAGAAAGAGAAAGAGAATGAATGAGGAGAAACGCTTACTCGGTTACGAACGAGAGAAAGCAGGTGTCCGAAAGGATTTTAGAGAAGTCCACGTGAAATTCTATTTCATACTATGTTCTTAGGATATACGAATGTGTATCCTATTTAATCCGTGTCTGTACATAAGAGAAACTACGAAGAACTTATAGAGTTTAAGCACAGCGGCGCGGCGTTTCGAAAGATTTTAACGACTATCGAGGGAAGGAAAAGAAGATACTTTAAGAACTCGAAGAAAAGTTAAAGGGAAGGTCTAGACGAAAGCCAGAATAAGAGGCGAAAGTAGATACAACTTTTGCGAGTGATAATTCGTAACAAGTTTAATAATTAAAATTAAATGATCCCTTCGTTGAAGTTCGCGAAAGATCGACACGTACGAAGATTCAAGCTGGAAGTTAGTTGCAAAGTTAGCCAACAAAAAGAGACAATACTATTATACTTCCTAAGATTTTTCACTTTCGCGACATTTACAAAGTATACTTAACGATCATTGTGTAAAGTTAAACATTAAAAAAAATACGATACGATACGAGCGAATTTTTCCGTGACTATTACGTATTACGTTTGACGTATTACAAAAAAAGAAAAAAAAAAACGAAGAAAAAGAAAAATAATAAGAAAGATCGTGAGCAGATTAAAAGGACTTATCGATTTATAGAAAATCGGTACGACAGTCAGTGCCGTTAAACGACTCATTATTCTAGGATATACCTGATCGGAAATCCTTTCGATCCAATTAAAAAAAAAAGGATGGACGAAAAAAAAAGAAAGTACGAATGAATGAAAAACGAGTCAAGATAACGCGCTCGTACGTTGGAACGCGCACGAATTAGATCTTTTTTTCTTTTTTTTCTTTTTTATTCCTTTTATTTTTCATCCTCTTTTTTATTACAAAGAATCGCGAGCTGCGTAGAGTTACAACCAGCAGGCGAGCCAGTCAGCCAGTAGACCGCTTGTCCAACCGTTGTCACCGACGAAGTGCAACTTTATTCCGAGAACGCTAGTTGCTAAAAAAGTGCGAACGAGTCGTTTGCCTCGATAAAAATAACAAATCGTCAGAATCTCGAAAAAGTGGGACGCGAACGGGTACCGTGTGCGGATAGACTGGCCGATGCAGAAAATACACATACATGTATATATATATATATATATATATATATATATATATATATAGAGAGAGAGAGAGAGAGAGAGAAAGAGAAAGAGAGAAGAGAGATGAATAAATAGAAATATGTAAAGAGAGAGAGAGAGAGAAAGAAGAGAGGGAGAGAATGGAAGTAAATATATTCGCGAGAGAGTGGCAACCACTTCGTTTCGCACGGTGGCTACAGTTACGAACCTTTTCGCAGCGCATGCATCACACGCGAACGGAATCACGAATGAAGGTACGAATGTAACCATGAATGGATCACCGAATGTTTTGTAATGATGCACGTGCACAGAGGTCGACAAGTGTCAACCCCGTGCGAATTGTCTCTCTCTCTCTCTCTCTCTCTCTTTCTCTCTCTCTCTCGCGCTTCCCCTTCTCTTTTGAATCCTCCATCTCCTCGGTGAACAGTTAACAATGGCCGTTGAATATTATAATTTGTGGTACCGTTGTTTAAATTTAAATGTTCGCGTTAAAAATTTCATAGAATGGATGAATTAAAATTCTTAATTTTTTATGTTAGCTCGGGTACGAATTATGGTAATAAATATCACGCGTTAATATGAATGATTCGATAAAATGAAACCATTCCAACCGTGAATGCGTTCCACCGAACGAATTAAAATTTAGCGAACGAATGAAGGCTTTAAACCTCGATACGTGAAACGCAAAGAAATCGTGCTCCTTCCATCTTTAAAGGTCCAACGCGGGAGCTGTACCGTCTGCGACGGGAAATTTCAATTAAGAAATTGTAAGGTCGAGCTTTCTGATGAAAAAGATTAAATGAAGAAATTCAGCTACTTAAACGGAGCAAAGAGAAAGAGAGAGAGAGAGAGAGGGAGGGAGGGAGAGAAAACGGGAGAGGGAGAAAGAAAGAGGGAGAGAGAGATAGAGAAACAGAGTTCTGGAAATCGCTCTCTTTATAATTTCCAAATCGAATATTAAAGACTCGCCTTTATATTATCTGCTTTCTTCATCTCTGGTAGAATCCGTTAATCTCTATAATTAATTATCTTTCGTTATCGCCTTGATTATTGTCGCGAATCGAACTTTTCGACTGGTCCAAAGAATCGAAAAGTAAAGGACTAATGTATTTTTTCTTTATCATTTTTTAGGTAGACACATAAAAAAAAAAAGGAAGAAAAAAAAATGCATAAACAACGAATAGATATGTCGTACTTAATAAAAGAAATCAAGCCCTTTAAATGTTGACAAAAAATCGGTGTATACTTTGACGTACATTACGAACGATATTTTTCTCGAACAAAAATGGTGCTAGAGAATAGAAGTTTAACAGAAACTAACACTAAAATGCACTATTGTACGAGCACACCCTTCATAGCCAACTAGTAGTACATACAAGTAGGTAATAGTAGTCATGCGCAGCCGCATATACTATAAAGCGTGTCGGCACTTTACAACAGCATACGAGCTCTCTGGGAAATCCGTGGATACCTTCGGGGCAGCAACCTGCCGGAGGTTAAGTCAGCCACGATTATCCACCAAAGAGAAAATTTATCTTTTGGAAGATTAATTGAAAGCTGCCAAGTTTGAGTAAATACGAATTGAGAGAGGTAACGAAATGGAAAATAAAAAAAAGGGCGAGAAAGACAATACTTTTATCGTTTCAAATCGTTCCTCTTTCAAACGATTAACCATTTTTAATCAAATTAAGACCGGAGAAGTAATCAGAATATTTATCTCGCTACGAAAACAATCTCTGAATAATATATTCAATCTCTTTATTCTAGACCTTTTCCACGATGCATTTTTTAATATTTTTCAAATATGTCTTTCAAATATTACATCGTAAATTCAAAACACGTTGAAAAGATATTTCTTATTATTCATAACAACGATGATATATTTAATCTGAAAAATAAAATGAACAGAGATAGGAAGAGCCTAAGTAAAAATTAACTCGCAATTAAAAACGTTAATCTTAATAATAATATTTTCGAATTTCTTTTCCCTTTCTCTCTCTCTCTCTCTCTATCTTCCTTATTTTCTCTTGCAGAATGTAATATATTAGTTTAAGTATGCTTCTTTCGATGCCTTATATGTATTTCGCATACCAACGAGCAATTCCAAAGTTACGAGTTCGCGATAGTGTCAGAATGAAACTGGAAATTAACCTTCGAGCCCTTTGTACAAGGATAGAGACTTGAAAGTTTTACGTATCTGAAGTTCCTTCAATTTTCCCTTTGACGCATTATTCGACGATAGTCATCACAGTTTTTAAGCGATATAATCGCGCTATAACGCGTACGGTCAAGGTGTTAGAAAAATTCTAAAGCCCTGAGACCGTACGAACGTCCTTTTACTTCCTCTTCTGTAACAGAAGGATCGTTCTTGCGCGAGATAAAAGTTGGAGAAAATTGTAGCGAACTAAAGAGGCCAACCAGCGTGTTAAAAGGTGTTAAGGCGTTAAAAGCGATCGTGAAAAATGTTCCATTAAATCTCCACCTTTTAAACTGATATTAAAAGATAATTAAATTTAAACACCATAGACACGATATTTATTTTTCAACAATGATAACGCATACAATTATAATACTATACTTTATACGGTTATATTCAATATATTGAAAGGAAACGAAAAGAAAATTGTATTCTGCTTAAAAAGAAATGTAATATTCCTAAGGAAGGAAAATAAACCGTAGATCCGTTAAACTTCTTTTCTTTTCGCGAACAACCTACAACGATATAAAATGATGCATAATACATCGTACGTACGTTCTTTTTGCTCTTTTCTCTTTCTTTTTATAGATAAGAATATATAAACAAAAAGATCTGAAAGTGGTCTCACAAGGAAACAAGAGAACATTAAAGTTCACGAAGTTCTTAACTTTGTCCTTCTGTCCTAGTAACAACTGTGCTTAACATAATGTCATAGAACGCTCGTGTTTCCTTTCTTCTCTCCTTCTCTTTCCCACCCTTTATAAACGAAAAAAAAAAGAAAAAAGAAAGAAAGAAAAGAAAAAAAAAAGTGTGGAAAAGAAACAAAAGGATGAACGGAGAGAAATTTTTGCGACGTCACGTTCCGTGGAAACACATCGTCCATATTACCCAGGGTCATCGTAAAAATGGCGACGATTTTCGCGCTTGCACACGATGCACTTTCAGTAGTTCTCTTCAAGAGAGTAATTATTCGTGGTTAGGAGATAGAACGTTTACACTTTGTAAGCGTACGTACGAGTGAGTCCATGAGCATTCATCAAAAAACAGAATTTTCATGAATTTCAGTCGGCATTGCTCGTAGAACAGATCAACGATTATTATCTTCGCGATAATAATCCTACCATCTGGACGAATCGTTCAAACATTTTCTATTTCCTCTCTCATAGATTAGCCGTCCAATGACTATGCATATTCATCGAGCGTTTATTGGAACAATCGTGTGCCCAATAGCGTTTCCGATGTAATTTATTATGATAATCGGTATGAACCAGTGTACGATGAATTTTAATAGTCTTTTTGTCGTTTACGTTAAATAGTACGGTAACATAAACGTATAAACGATTCAATAATAATTACATTTCTTTAATCATAGATCTTATGTAATTTTCCAAATTTAATCGCTATTTCGCTTATTCGCAATGACGATAAAACTAAATATATATATTTATAACACAGACACACACGTATACATGTTGTAAATCCGTATACTACAAGTGCCCTAATTACATCAGATGTCGTAGAGAGAAAAAAAAACAGGGGGGAAAAAGAAAAGTAACGTGGTTAGAAATATATCTTCGATAAACAAAAGTCGAACATTGTTTTGCGTGCAATCGACGAACGGATAAAATTGAATTGGAATCTTTATTTAAGAACGTGTAAATGCTCGTAAAATGATACGGTGATAAAATTTGTCGCATATGTATGCGACGTCACGAAGATGATGATACCTATCTCTTTTCAACTTTTCTCTTTTGAACTGCCGCACTCTGCCGTTTTTTTCTCCGTCCATCTGTCCCTTTCTCTCTGTTCCTCGTGTACACACACCGTTTTGTAAGAAAGCAAGGGAAAAAGGTGAGATTGGAGCGTGCGCGAGCAATGTTTAATACGAAAATTTTTCTCTCTTTCTCTCTCCCTCCCCCCCCCCCTCTCTCTCTCCCTCTCTGTGAAATTTAGCTGGATTAGGGGTGGAATTATACATCTCCAAGGTGGTAGGAGGATTTAATCCGCATGAAACACGATGGCAGGCTCGGATTAAGCATCCCTCCAAGAAGAATTCGCTGCTTCTGACACGTACGTCCTGGGATGATAATCTGATTTTTTCTTTTTTTTTTTCTTTTTTATGAACGACTATTCGGCCGGTTTCTCTATTCGTACTTGGAATTTTTAGTTTCTTAAAACATGTCGTTTGAGTGCCCTCTCATCGAGCTTTCTAAAGATGCGATTTTCAAGGACCACGCTCGGTGCTCCGAGAAAAAAATTTCAATTAAAGATTATTTGCATTTTCAAAAAGGCCTCATCCATCGTGCTGAAAGTTGAACGCTCGAGGAAGATCGAGAGGGAAAATTTGCAAGAAGTTGTCACGACTCATTTATCTTAATGCTGATGCGAAACAAGTTTTAATCGCGAGTAGGGCGATGAGAATTCTCTTCCGTTTTTATTATTTCACTTTTTCTTTTTCCTTTGTTTCGTTTTTTCTTCTCTTGCTATTCTATTTTTTTTCTTTTCGTTCGTCTCTTTCTCTTCTCTCTTTTTTTTTGTTTAATTTTTAGACACGAAGTAGTCGAAAGCAACATTCGCTCGTTTGCTCTTTCTAGCTACCACTTGATTTTAATTGCATTCGTTAAATTCATTTGCGAAAGAGTCTCTTGACGCACTCGGTGGTCCCGAGAGCGTACCGTGATTCGCCACTTCGTCTTAAACGTGTACATAGTGTATGTGCATACGCGTACATTTCTACCTTCGTGCATACGAACGCGTGGCGGCTTTTAAACGCATACAACTTGGCTGCTAGTCTCGAGCCGTTTTTCTGTTGGACCTAGTATGAATAGATTTTACATTTATAACGGTACGAGTTACCTTTTCAAACTTGAAAGATTTATGCTAATATCCTTGTTCCCCATTGACAAATCTCCTACTATTTCTGAACGGTAGCGAGAGAGCCTTACGTACTTTAGTCTACGTTAAAAAATAATTTACATTTGTAATACGGTCGACGATGGAAATTCTTTGATCTCCTACATTTATTCTTTATACGATGAATATGTATCGTTAATACCATTGTGCAATTATGCTTCACATTTTCCATCATTTCCTTATTATTACATAAAGTAAATTTTGCCGTATACGACGTGTAGAAATATCATTTCAAAGCTTTACCTTTTCATCCCTTACATTTCCTATGCCCCTTTACCCCTCTCACATTTCTATCTCTCTTTCTCTTTCTCTCTTACACGACACGACGAAGTAGGAAGTGACGGTAGCGAGTGTAACTGGTGCCATTTCCGTTCTCCGAATTGCCGCGTCGATCACGTCGACAGATTTATCGTCGACCGATACACTAGAAAAGTCGTCCTCGTCGTCTGTCCAAAACGAAACGTGAAATAAATTCGAGTAGGAGGAGGACCATCTTGTTTCCGATCTCTGAAAGTCCCCTTTGACGTCTCTTTTCTGTCGTTACTAATATTTTTCAAATTGATTTATCCGTATGATCTTTCGCGACGAGTTAGCACGAAAAAAAAAAGAAGAAAAGAAAGAAAAAAAGAAGAAACGTTCGTTAACTCTAATTCATACAAAATTAATAATCGCAATTAATAATAGGTACTTATATTTGATAATAAAAAATTTAATAATCAAATATCATAATTAAATACAAACTTAATTTCATCAAAGATATTTTTGTCAGAAAGCAATCTATCTGATCGATACTTTAAATAAAATAAATTATCGAATTATACGATAACTTCGCTGTTTAAAACGAACTTTGGAATTCGATTAAAAAGCTCTCGACTTATTAGAATTCTCCTAAACGATCTCCGAATATTCGAAAGTCTCGCTGGAATTCACGCTCGATATCCTCGTGGCTTCGTACCACGAGGGGTGAAATAATTCGGGGAACGCGAACATTCGTGTCGTTCCGGTCCTCGTCGTCCGATTTCCACCTTTCCGAGCCGTTTTCCGCGGGAAATTTCGAGCGAGCTCACCGACTCCGAGTGTTTACGATAGCACGTATGGAGAATTCGGAGCTGTACCACGAAGTTTCTCTCCTATTCTCTCTCTCTCTCTCTCTCTCTCTCTTTCTCTTTCTCTCACCTCTTCGTCCTTTTCTCTTACTTCGTTACTCTCACCAAGCTTTCTGAGAAAAGGAGACGCGATTATACCAACACATTTACATACTTTTCCGTCTCTCTCTTTCTCTCCGTATGTGTATCTGTGTATGTGTGTGTGTGTGTGTGTGTATGTTGCATCGTGATATAAACTACCATGAAGTCACGTTGCAGAGCGCCCAACGACCCGTTATTTCGTATTTCACGAATTTGATTTTCACTTCTGTACGTACGTATACCTTCTCTCGCTTGCTTTCGGGATCCTCGAGAAAGCTGAGAGAGAGAGAGAGAGAGAGAGAGAGAGAGAGAGAGAGAGAGAGAGAGAGAGAGAGGAGAGACTGACTAGTTGTACGTTCTTCCTCTCCCTCTAGCCTTTATTTTCTTCGTGAATTCAATGTTTCCAGCGGGCAGCGTTGAAGTAGTTTAATGAGAGTACTCGGACTCCCGAGTCGACGTTAAAACACTTCTTAAGCGTTTCCGAATGTATTTCAAATTATTACGCCGGTGAAAGCTTCCAGTGAATGCTTTGTTTCTTCCAGAACGTCCCCTTTTCCGAGATCGTAAAGATTTCCTTAAGAATTTCCTTCGTTGTCGTTTTTCGATTAACACGCGTTCGCCTTTCTTTTTGTCTCTCTCTCTCTCTCTCTCTCTCTCTCTCTCTCTCTCTCTCTCTCTCTCTCTCTTCTTCTTCTCTTCCTCATTCTTCCTCTAACTTCATCCATTTTCTTTTTCGTCATTGTTATATATAATAATTAAATACGCAAAGTATAATCGAACGAACGATCTGTGTCTTTGAATCAAAATATGCATCAATAAAATTACTTACCTTTATTTTCTTATTACATTTGTTTTCCATGCTTTCAATAATCCCATTGTTTCTTCAGTTTTCGTCAATTTATGAGTGGCCACCATCAATACGGCTGCTCTATATTTTCAATTTTTTATGTCTCTTTCTCTCTCTCCTTTCTTTTTATCTCGTGAGGATTACATGGCAGAAAACTCGTATGTAACATAAAGTTTCGAATTTCCGATGTGACCAAAACGTCCGGTCTCTCGCGACAGCACTGTTCGTTTCACTTTGTATATCAAACATTTTATTTCGATCCGCAAGTAGAGAAACCATCATAGTCACGAGCAACATCCCTCGGTGGCTCTCTACTTCGATGCTTGTCTCTAACTTTTATTTACACAAACTTTCGAAGCAACTCCGTATTTGAATCTAACTCTGTCGTATCCCTTATAATGCTATCTTTCTTTAATATTTCTCTTCTTTTTCTTTCTTTTTTAATTCCTCTCTCTCTCTCTCTCTCTCTCTCTCTCTCTCTCTCTCTCTCTCTCTCTCTCTCTCTTTTTCTCTCTCGTATTTACAACTAATCGAGACCGATTTTTGAGAGATGTTTATACAAGTCCATTTATCCATTTTCCTTTTTTTTCCGTACATCGTACGTAATCACCATTGCGAAAAGCATTCTACCGCTATAACTTTTTGATAGAAATGAAATTCTTCAATTCCATTTGTTCCTTCCCTTTCTTCTCCTTTTCTTTTCGTGAGAGTTTCTTTGAGAATGTTGCGAGCCTTTGTATTCGAGAAGCTTTATTTCGATCTTAGGAGAGAGACTCTCAATGTACCGATGCCCTGAATTTGTATCTTTTATTCCCTGAACAGCATAGAACGCTATATAAAGTTCTATTTCTCTCTCTTTCTCTTTCTCTTTCTCTTTCTTTCTTGCCCTTTTTCTCTCTTTTCATTTATATTATAAATATATGTAGGTATATGTATATATATATATATTTTTTATCGTTCGAGCGCATATTCATACTTTTCCTCATAATAGTGAATTCTCTTTCTACGTGCATATTTTGCAAAAATTTCAGTCATCGAAAACAGCCGCGAAAAAGCAAATAAAATAATATCTGATATAATACTAATTGCTATGAGATAAATTAACATAGAAAAATAGCGAGAATTTATTTTAGCGTTTTTAATGTTTTAAATTATTCGAAAAATAAAAAGAATAAGTCGAATGAATATTTCTTATCTTCTTGCAATGATAATAAGATCGATCAACTTCGGGCTTCTAAAAATTCTCCGAGGTGTTCGAATATTTAATAATGGAGGGCGTTGAAAAGAATAACGAACGCGATGAGAGTAGGGGTGCCCGCGGGAAGGATTTTATTGAATATTTTAAGAATTCTTAAAGCTCGTTAAGTAATGAGAGAGAAACGCGAAGTGGAATTAGCTCGGTGAATTCCGCTGAAGTCGCATCGATTTTACAATTTCAAATTATTGCTCGTAACGAATATTTGTTGGAGAATTCTTCTATTTTCCGGTCGAGATCGTTTCGAAATATTTCGCTTTTTCGTTGAGTACTCTTTGATCCATTCAAAATTTGAATTGTTTAATGAATTGATTTGTAGAGGAGTACTAATACATATATATATATATGTGTGTGTCTGTGTGTGTGTATCGATTGATTTTTATCAATGTTTTCTCTCACTCCGTTGGATATCATCGAGCTATAATAATTATTTTGAAGAATTTCGCATGAAACTATACGTCGATATAAAAAAAAAATATGATAATAAATCAAAAAAAAAAAAAAAAAGAAAAAAGAGGGAAAAAGCAAAACGCAAAAAAAGGATCTAACGTGATAGTCGTATCTGTATAAAAAAATTTTACAAGACGAGATGATAGAAAGAAAAAGAAAAGAAAGAAAGAAAGAAAGAAAGAAAAAAAGATTACGCGGACAGTTGTAAATAAGGGTTATTTCGTGTCACGTTAGAAAACTTTGATTCTCGTTAGGAAACCTTCTCCGTGTATTATCCGGATTATCGAGAATTCCTCGAGGCGTTCGAGCAGTCGATGGATATACACCGGTGCTCCGGATATTCCTTCGGACAATGGTCGTTCAGGAAGCCATTGAACGGGG
>NC_057704.1:774707-792269 GCF_014466175.1 Vespula pensylvanica
AGAAAGAGAAAGGGCGAGTATGACAGTACAAAGAGAAAGAGAGTGAGAGAAAGCTGTGAGCTTTGGAACTAGTATCGCGACGGGTCGTGCATCCGTGATTGTACGTACCGGCAGTCACGTTTACGCTAGAGAAACTATCGGAATTCGTAGATATACCTACATACCTATATACGTGGTGTCCTATTGTGTCTTTTGCGATGCATGGAACTCGATTTACGAATAGCATCGCAAGTGCTGTTTACCTTTCAATCTCTATATTTTTATCGATTCGCTTTCCTTTCTTTTTTTTTTTTATCCCCTTTGCATTCAACAATTCTTTGAATATTCTCTACGTTATTCCACGTTATTCGTGTTATACTTTCTCTCTTTAAGGTCACCTACGCATTCGTTTTACGATTTTTAATTATTATTCCCTTGTTTTTTCTAAATACTTTCCTCTTGACGGAACATTGTAACATAGAAATGACATGCGTATGTTATCAAACTGCAAATGCTTATGTCAGATAAAAAAGAAACGTGAATCGGGTCCGTAAATGTTTCTCTCGATCTATTTACGCATATATATATATATATATATATATATATATATATATATATATATATATAGATGTACACATTTTTTATAATCATTACAACAAGGAACTGTTAATATCTCAATCGTTTTCAATTTACATACACGCGATACAATACATATAAATTCATTTCTTGTTATCCCTTTTCCTTTCCTTCTCTTTATTATTTCACAATATATACTATAATGAAAAATTTTTCTCCATATGACAAAACAATTTTCCAAACTCACCTGACCGCGTGCGTTGCTTTATAAAAATTTTCGTGTGTACGTTATCGTTTTGTTCTGACACGTCATCCGATATGTTTTTCATGGCAGACATTTTTCTATCGTGACGATGAATTTTCAAAGAAAACAAAGGAAATAATTAAAAGACAGATTGATGCGAGCCAATAGCGCGGACGTCATATTTTACACTATAAAATTGAACCGATCGACTAACGTCTTTAAATTTTAGTCACGAAAATATTACTATTTTTTTTTTGTTACGAGTATATTGCAGCAAAGAGATCGATAACATATATTTACTGTCCCTACGTTTCTAACTAATTTTCTCTTTACGAATAACTAATGATTAAAAAAAAAAAAGATTAAAAAAGAAAAAGAAACGTCAAAAGGATTAGTTTAAGTCGATGAATTTCCCAAAAAATAATGCCTGGCTCTCGTTAACTACTACAAGAAGAAAACGAAATTACGTTTTTCACGAGTAAAATTAAATTCTAAACAGCTTTTGAAATTTTTGTTCATTTATAATTTTAATAAACACATGGTGTAAGTGATAAAAGAAAAAAAAAGTAAACCAGCTGTCGGGTCATATAACTTTCAGGTGTATACGTAATTAAGAATTTCAATGCAAATGTCTTTAAACAAATTGACGTTTGAATGGAGACATATAATTATACTTTTTCTAATAAAATAGGAGAAGTGCAAGGTAAATGTAAAATAAGTTTTCTTTATTTTTTGTTTAAATCGAAAAAAATTCTCCTTTGTTCCATTTAAAATGTCATCATTTTATATTCTTCCGTTTCAAGTAGTAAAGCAGAGAAAAAAGGATACTAAACGAAGTAATTTAAAGGTAACACCCTGTAGATACCTAAACTACGGTATTGTAGATGTCAGTAAGGTGATAGGATCAGGCCAAACCCTGGATCGAAGTAACGGAAATTTGATTCCTCCAGCTTGTAATATCACGAGCGTCTGCATATTCGGCAAATATACATACCGATGTACATACATACATACATATCTGAACCTACATGTATACAAATATACATGCATATTTTCGCAAATATATATATATATATGTATGTATGTATGTATGTATGTATGTATGTATGTATGTATCCTACGAATAATATACTACTATTTACGTAAATATGTTTGCAGATCTTTCTCTCTCTCTCTCTCTCTCTCTCTCTCTCTCTCTCTCTCTCTCTCTCTCTCTCTCTCTCTCTGTTTCCTTTTTTCTCTTTCATGAATTTAGTACTCATTGTCATTGAATTCGATACAAGAAAGAACACATTAATGCGCTTAGAATATTCGATATTATTCATATTGTTTACTATTGCTTCGTGAAACCTTTCTGTCTGTATACGTAAACAAAAGAGAATTACATCTAAATGTAAATGGCTCTATGATACTAATGACAAATATATACAATAAATAAGCAATGAAATATAGAGAGAAACAATTGCATAAACATTAATTCGTTCTTGAAAACAATTGTCAATATACGATAATATCTGTTTCAAAAAAAAAAAAAACTAAATAAATAAAAAGAAAAAAAGAAAAAAGGTCAAGCTACAACTGTATAAAAAAGAAATTGATACCAAATAGGAAATATAACTTTATATAGGAAATATAAGTTTAAGTCGTACGATTTTGACAACTTTTTCTCTATTATACGATTGTCGATTTAACAATTCGATTTCTCTGCCATATCGGTCGCATAATATCAAAAAACATATACATATGTATTTAATAACTTTTTCCTTCTCGATCGATGCTATAAGGCTCGTAGAATTTAATGACCGAATGAAAACTTTTCGATATAATAATAAACAAAACGTAGAATGTACATTGTTTTTTTTTTCTTCCATTCAATGTATATCGACTCGATTGAAATTCGATTTGAAAAGCGCTAAAAATATTCGTGAGAAGTTCTCCTTCGAGATCGAAGAATTCAAGAAGGAAAATGCAGAAATTTAATTCATTCGAAAAGACCTCGCGACGACATGTTGGGATATTCTTTTATTATACGCATGTGTGCGTCTGTATATGTATGCGTATGAATTTTCTACGTTTCTCTCAGACACATACATACACACACACGTACATATACATACCTCGGTAGTTTTCGTTCGACTTAACGACCGAATTAAAAGTTCCGTACGAGTTCTCCCCGGGTTATTTGCCGTTACACTCAATTACTGTCTATTACTCGCTCTATTTTTTTGTAAGTATTTTCTCTCTCGTTCTGTTCCCTCTTTACCCGCCCGATTCTCATTCTCGTCCGATTGTTCTTTTTCTCATTCTACCCTCTTTCTCTCCTTCCCTCTTTCTTTTATCGTCGAATTTCGGAGAAAAAATTTCCCCTTTCCCCATCTTTCGAATCGCCTCTCTTTCCCTTTCCTTTTTCTCAATGTTCTCTTTCGACAATATTCTTTTATTTTCTACAAAAATACGAACAAGTTTTCCATTTAAAAATTTCCTTTCGCTTATAAATATGTATGTATATGTATATTTTTGCCTATAAATTATTTCATTTAATAAACTATCAAATTTTCACGCGATAAATTGAAATAATGCTAATATCCGATATGCATCTTAGAATATCCATTGACTTTACTGTTCCATCGTAAAAGAAAGGTCGGGTAGCTAGAAACATGTCGTAAATTACTGAGAAATCTAGGTTACCTCCGCACTTCCGTCCGCGTAGTCTCGATTAAGATCGTTATACGAAGTCCACGGTGTTGGAGATTTTATACTACGAAGGGAAGCGACTACGAGAGGGTGAAGTGCTGGTAATATACGAGAATATAAATGTCGGAGTACGAACATTTTCCAGTAAAACGATATATATATATATATATATATATATATATATATAGACACACACATACATATCTAGTACATATTGTATATATATATATATATATATGCATATATATGTATTGTACTTTTGCAACTAGTCGACCAGATGTATCCAACGTTATTCGTACATCCCTCTTACCTACTACTATCGTTCGATCTCATATATATATATACTACATATATAATATAATATATATGTATGAAGGATGAGTGGCTTGTTCAAGCAGACGTATTCAGAATGTTCTTCCAAATTTGTCTGAAATTTTTGCTTAACTACTCTCCTCATTGTTATCTTTTACGATCTCTTTTATAAATCGAATTTTATGAGCACCCGTGAAAAAGAAAATAATTTTTTCTTATTACCCTCGATCTATTACATTTTACAAGAATAAATTATACGATATAAACTTATATTGTTAACACTTTTGTCATGAAATAACGAGTTCGTATTTTATCGCAAAATATTGTAAAATATAGAATTCCTAATCATTTTGACGGAATTGGTAGTTTTGGTATTAAGATAAATCCGAGTTGCGTAAATCATCGTATAGACACGTTACGCGAGGTCAAAGGAAACGGGTTTCATTTTGCAAAGGAAAAGCCGAGCTGTTCGACGTAGCACCAATATACCGAGATCGACGAGCCAACGAGAATTCTTCTTCTCTTCCGGTAGTCTCATATATTTTCACCGATATTTTTCGAGTCTACTGGCAAAGATGGGAAATCGAATTTATTTTCTTTTTTTTTTTCTTCCCTCTTTTTTCTCTTTTCTTTTTTGCACTTTTTCAAGAATGTTCAACGCACATGCTTTTAAGACTTACCTCTAACCTTACGGTTCCTTCATTTTTCTTCTTCTTTGCCTCGAAGTATCTGACATGCTTTTTTCCCGATTTGAGTGCCGTTACGACTTAAACTTTGTCTCTCTTTCTCTCTGACTTTTTCATTTCTTCTTTTTATTATTGGAATTCCATGTTAAAGGACGAGAATAATTCAGAAGTGAGAAGATAACTTAGATTTATTTAAAAAAATCTTTTTGTTTCTTTTTTTGAAGAAGGAAATCTATTTTTTCTTTTTTCTTCCTTTTTTTTATTCGCGCCGATTGCAACATGCAAATTACTTGCTGGATCCGACCAAGAATATTAATAAATTCGATTGAATCGTCGATTTTTTCAAAAGACTTCTCGAAGCTTTTAGGATATTTCGATTAAACGAAATTATCGAGAAGATTCATTCGATTTATTTCGGTTATAAGTGTAATGGCGTAATTACTGATTCCCTCGTCATATTTATCGGAGTCGTCCACGAAAGAATATCGACGGAGCTTTCAAACACTCAATGAAAAGAGGAAAGGTAATCATTCGATTTTCGCGTCTTTTTTCGAGCCCTTCTCCGTTCTTCTAACGACGATATCACTGTGATTCGAAGCGCGTGAATCCATTGTTCCAATGAAATCCATTGATTCTTTTCCTCCTTCTTGCGGCTCTTCTTTTTATAATCCTTTGCTTTTTTAATTCTCTCCACATTTTTTCGCCCGATAATGGTCGTTCGAAAAAAGCGATTCAAAGGGCTCGCTTAAGGTTGATTTATCGACGAATTCGTAAAAAAAGGAAAGAAAAAGAGAAGAGAATAGAAAGTGGTTTAAGTGAAATTTTGACGGTGATATAAGAATCCGTCGGCCAATTTTTATACTGCGAGATACAACGACGATGAGCTCACATTCATTATTTTTCATTAATTAGCTCCAGATAAATTGCGATTTAACTTTAGTCCGTTCGTTCGTTCGTTCGTTCGTTCGTTCGTTCGTTCGTTCGTTCGTTCGTTCGTTCGTCCCTTCGTTCGTTCGTTCGATCGTTCATTTGTTCGTTAATTCATTTGTACGAAATAAAAGTGATACGAATCGTTCTTCCTCGCGAAACAAAATTCAATAATTACATAAAAATTACGTGAAGAAAATTATCGACAAAAAATCAATCGTTTTAACGATTCAAAAAACATATTAATCGTATTAATTACGAGACGTAAGATAGAATTTCAATGTCACTTGAATTCATTGCATTTCCGAACGAGTGATTCTACGATTGACGTATTTCTCTCTAGCAATTGTTAAATCGCTTAATCAATAACCTCCGTATGATATGATCGTTGTACTTTCGCGTTATAAAAAAAAAGAAAGAAAGAAAGAAAATGGAAAGTCGAAAAGCGAGAGATCAGAATATCGAAACGACTTTGACAGCGGTGTTTCACATTAATTAACAATGGTTATGCCTTAACGGAGTAAGAGCATCGGATACCCAAGCGTTTTCATTGTGTAAATGGCCTTAGTTCTATGGATAAAAACAAAAAAAAAAGAAATAGTGTTGAAAGGGCCGATCGAACGAGCTCGAACGCTCTTTCGTTGTCGTCCTGCGGTCAATACTATCTCCGGCCTTCCGGTAATTCGTTGTCTCGGCTTAAATGGACTCTGCTAACTCACGGGCGATTTTATTAAACGCTTCGCGACCGCTCGTAGATCCCTGTAAATTTAAAGAGAGAGAGAGAGAGAGAGAGAGAGAAGGAGAGAGAGAGAGAGAGAGAAAATCGAAACGCCATAGCAATTTCGTTGTAACCACTTGAAAAAAGAAATGGGTAGTAAAAAAAAAAGAAAGAAAAAAAGAAAAAATAGCAGTACTCTTTGTTAACGATAAAAAATGTTAGGTATATTTATACAAATCCGACACGCCCTATAACGTTTTCAATTATTATTTCACATCATTAAAGTTAACGATCGAACCGATAATAATACGATAGATTTTATTCAGGCCTGTTTCGATTTTGTAAAAGCGCTCACTCGAATATTTAAACTTGGTAACTAATCGATACGACATACTATTTTCTAACAACGTTGTTAATAATCGAATGTCATTTATCAGGCAGCACCAACAATGTGCAAGAATAATGGAAATTGAACGAGCATTTGATGACGTTCCATTATGGTTCTTTCCTTTTTATCTTTTTCTCTCTCTTTCTCTCGCAGCTTTATATCGGAAGGTCGTATCTATCTCTTTTTATTTTCTTGACGAAAAAAAAAAAAAAAAATGATAAGTTGATAAATTTTTATATTCCAAGCGAGAACGTTTGCTTTATTACAATCGATTTCATTTTCTTATAACGACTCTACCATTTACTAGTCGTCTGAGATAGAAAAATAAAGAGGAATATAGAGAAAAAAAAAAAAGAAAAAAGAAAAAAAAGGAAAAGAAGGAAGTCGTTTGGGTTAGTTATGATGGAGAGATGCGCGCGTGAGAACGATTACGCTTATCTCTCTTGTCTGGATGCGAGAGAGCTCGCATACCCACTCGGCATAACGTGGAGTAATAATTCTCGGAGTAAACATTCTCAGAGAAACAATAAAAAAAGATAAAAAGAAGAAATATACAAGCGTACAAGATTCTCAACGTAAATAACATCCTTTGATAGCACCGAAGCATGCGTACATTGTTCTGTCTTTGTCTCTCTCTCTCTCTCTCTCTTTCTATTTATCTGTCTCTTTCTCTCTTTCTCTCCGGAAAAGAAATTTCATATTTCTTTGTAATTTCTTTACACTGGTGACAAAAATGAGACACTGTAGTGCGAGATGACGAGAAACAACGAAGGATTATCGTTTCTACCAGATGCCGACATTTTAACGCTCGGCGATAAGAACCTCGCTCAATAAAACAATAAAAAAAAATAGAAGGAGAGAGAGAGAGAGAGAGAGAGAAAGAGAGAGAGAGAGAAGAAACGAAATGCTTTTTTGTTAGATACATACCTACGTGTGTAAGTACAAATAACGAAGAGAGAAAAGCATATAACGTAGATAAGTATATACATATACATCCAGATAAAAAGTAAATAAAATCCATGTTTATCCGTCGATCAAAAAATACTCGCGATATTCGACAGAGAATATCGAATGTATGAACACATAAATATGTCATATTAAAGGGTTGACTCTGTTCGTTGTTTTCCCAATTCTTTTTTTGCGAAGCAGGATGCATATAATACCACGATATACAGTTTTCCTGAGGTTATTCGAATTGTATTCTCTCTTTCTCTCTCTCTCTCTCTCTCTCTCCCCCTCCCTTTTTCTCTTTGTTGTTACTACAAACAATGAGGAAAAAAAGAAACACGCGAATATGAAAACTCGATATATCGATAATCGATGATCGACGTAACAATAAACGTGCTAATATTTTTTACAGCAGCGAACGATCACATCGAGGAAAGGCTGAAATAGGGAACAGGGATAGAGATGGAGTGATAACACAAAAAAAAAGAGAAAAAGAAAAAAAGAAAGAAAGAAAGAAAGAAAAGAAGAAAGACAGAAAGAATAGCAGAGTATGGCGTAAAGAAAGCTTTAGGCTCTTTTTCCACTGGCCGTAGTTACGTAGAATAGAGAAGGACAGCGGTAGATATCTTATAGGAATCTCTGATGTGTGTCCGTACCTTTTCCTAGAGGATTACTCGATATCAAAGGGGATGCTTTTCCTCGAGGGAGCCAGTCCACATACGGATTCTGTCGTCTAACAAATAATAATAAACCCTCGAAGAGGCTTTGCTGGTGGATACGCGGCAAGCCATCCAACCCATTCGGTGTTTCTCTCCTTCTCTATCATCCCTCTCTCCTCTCCATCGTTCTCTCTTTCTCTCTTTTTGCTATTTTCTTTTTCTCCTCCCTCTCAACGATCTCTTTGTTTTATTCTCATTCCCTTTAACCTCGATCTCTCTTCTTTACTTTCTAATCCCAAAGAACGGACTATACTACTACTTCGTACTTAACCATTCACTCCTATAACCTTTTTTCCTCAACGCTTTATTTACTCATTGCCATCATTAATCTAACATTAATCGTCGGCCATCCTTTAACTTAAATTTCCTTTCTCCTTGTAATTGTTCTTTGAAATATACATAATTAAAGATGCGTACTCTTCTACCTAAGGGACGAAGTGAACCCTCCAAGAAGATTTTCTAGTTCATGAAACGACACTGATCTAATTGAAAGGTAGAAGAACAAAATAAAAAAGGAAAACAAAATTAAGGTAAAAGAGTTGGTCGAATCAAGGATAAAAGGGGAAGATGAGGGGGACAGAGAAAGAGAGAGAGAGAGAGAGAGAGACAGGATGTTGCCTCTCACGGTACGTTTTCTCAACGGTAACTCGAAGGATTCATTGGCCGTTCGGTATCGAAGCTTCTCTTCCTTTTCTCTAATCTGTGCTTTCTAGAAGATGGAAACCTTTGGATCGAGCTCCCAAGGCCAGCTCGAAAGGTACACGAAGCGCTCCAATGTCTTCGATGGCCTCGTTAGCCGGCGGATTGACTTCCCTCTACTAGAAACTGGCTGTCCAACTTTCGCACCGGGTCGCAAGCTAGATCAATTCCTTACCGCCCTATGATTAACCCTCCGCGAAATGACGTCGATCGAAAGCTCCCAACCCCCAAGTGTGCTCGATTCGATCTTATACCAGTTTCCTCGATCCTCATCCTCTAACAAAACTCAGCAGATTGTCCAAAACGAAAACGGATAGTCGACGTTTCTCCTCTCATCGATTTTATACGAAGGCGTATTTATGCCGAAGGGATCGTTAGGGTATCGTCCCTGAAAAAGAACAAAATTACATTATCATTTTTTCGATACTTTCTTCTCTTTTCTTTCTTTCTTTCTTTTTTTTTATATTTTTTTCCAAAGTTCGTAAGTCGAGGTACGTACTTTTTTTTGTCATTTGATATATAATGTTTTAATTTGGTTGGGTACTCCTTCTTTTTTATTTCTTTTTTTTTTCTTTTTTTTTCTCTCTTTTTTTTTTTATTTTTTAAAGGAAGATATCTCATCTCATCGTTTCAAGACGATCGAAGAAAAAAGAGATTATTCATTCGTAGGTAAGAGACGCATTACGTTTTAAGTATTCATTTAATTCCTTCTTTTACTTCTTTTTTTTTCTCGCGTGTTTCAATTCGTATTACGACTTATTCGGAAAATTCAAAGTTCTCGCTCGGAAAATTCGTATATGAATCGCACACCTAGTAGTGAAACTCAAGTCCGGAAACGTAACGATAATGGTTTTAGAGCGTCGACCTCAAGAGGGACTCCGTCATACACGTGTTGGTTTGCACGCGAGAACTCGAGTAACCTGAAAAGCACGTTGGAGAGAGCTTTCGGAGAGGCACGGATTAGCTCTCCTTCCTCTCTCTCTTTCTCTCTCTCACCCTTAAGAGAAGAAGGAGGAGACCTTGTGACTCGAGTTCTCGACGCCCCAACTCGAGTCAGATTGCCGAAGGAAGCCAAGGAGCTTGCAGGAAAGGATGAGAGGTTGGCTTGCTTGCTTGCTTGCTTGCTTGCTGGCCTTCCTCGAAAGGATTAGGAAACACGTGTTTGGCCCTTACATCGATACCTATTCCTCTCGAGAAACCACTAAAATGGATTCAACGTACTTATTTTTACTATTCTTTCTTATTTTAGCTCTATCTTTACTTAATGTTTTCTTAGAACATCGATCGAATAATCTTAACGTTAACCTTAGTACGATTAGTGCACACGTTCGTTTAATTCTTAAAGTCGAATTCATTTTTAAACGTACAAGAATAGCGATCGTATTATTCACGCAAAGTTATCAGAATGATTTGTTATTAATTTTTCATAACGACATGCAGTTATTGATACTTCGAGCATCGACTTAGATATTTAATTATTCTCGATTAATATGTATATATATATATATATATATATATATATATATATATATATATATACATGTGTATATAATATTTGTACTATCGATCGGTCGACTTCGAATGTAGGGTGAAACTTCGTATTTTATTTGATCGAGTTGAAAGAACTTTAGAGAAACAAGGTTAAATAATTTATAAACGATATAGAAGAGCTGAAGGAAAATCGAAAGGACTGCTTTATTCATCGAGGCGTTTTAAACCCTTCCCAACACTATTATCTAGCCGTCCAGTAAATAATAAAACGTACAAACTGCCAGCGTTGGCTAGCCCGAGCCAACGAGCAAAATAGAAAAGAAATAAAAAAGATAAGAAAAATTTTGCGGTACTTGGCACGTCAGCTGTGATTCGAGGAAGATACCATACCATGAGGGAACGGAAACCACGAGAAAAGGACGTCATTGAATTCTCCAAGATGCACATTTATTCCAACGATGAAAATATTATATAATATGATATAAATATTTTCATGATACGATCACTCATTTCAAACCGCATCGATCCCTTCTATTTTCTTTACTTTCGATCATTCGATTAAGTAAATCTATTAATTTTCTCAATCGAAAATAGCATCATCGTTATGATCATTCCCATTTCGCCGAAGTTTCAACGTAAATTGAATTTTCTAAATCCACCGGAATCGATTCAAATTGCATGAAAATTATTGATGAGAGAAAATTTGGAAATTCGTCGAATCGTAACTCCCCTTTCTCCTCGACCGGTTGAATAATAATATTTCGTGAACGACGACCGGAAATTATCGGATAACAGGAATCATTGGCTGAAATAATAAATAATTCGATAGGATCGATTTTCCAATATTCGTCGTATAGGAACTCTTATCTTTTATCGTGTGTGAGTATGATACATTAACGTATAGGAATATACATATATACGCTATAATATATATTTATATATATATATAAAATGTAATATTTATAAATATTAAATTGTAAAGTATCAAAACATAGAAAAGAGAATTCGATTTAATATTTTACGTCAAATGGGTATACTTATTCACATGTTCGATAATTAATTTTATTATTATTGATATATATATATATATATATATATATATATATATATATATATTATAATTTATACATCGTTTCAACACTCCGTCCAATAATCAAATTTAACGAGACAGGTTTAACTGAAATAGAAAGCTCGATAATAAGTAAGGTATTTAAAATAAGTCGATCAAACGAACCTTTTGCATTTGGAGCGAAAGAAACATGAGATGAATAAAAATAGTGCACAACTCTCTTGTTATCGGAGCAACTACAAGCATGAATGAGAGTATTTATGAGACAGTCTTGCATTGCAGTCAGCAGAGAAACATCCTGTTCGGTAGATCGTATTTTCGAATAGAATCGTTTTCCAAGATCTATTTTGAAAATCGATGTCATACGAACGCCTAGCAAATTGCATTCTTAAACTACATTGTACCGTTGCATCACGCATTGCATCGGCTCATCGGCGGTCGTTCGATACGCACTTTTTGTATTCAAATAACTTTTCCAGATGAACCATTCGATCGAAATTTGATCAAATTGTCAATATTTATTCAACATTCAAATTCAAATTTTCTCAGAATATGAATATTCTTTCTATCCAATTTTTTATAATATCTATATACGTATATTTACGAATACTATTTCCGATTCATTTTAAGACGCTGAGATAAATGTTTTCTTTCATTGATCAGCTATTAACAATTAAACTCAATCAATTATCGATTCGACTATAAATAATACATAAAAAATATAAAAGAGAGAGAGAGGAAAGACATAATATATTAAAAGCATCGACGTACATATATATATATTCACACACAACAAGTATATATATATGTATATACACGTTCATGAAATTCGATCGAGCTAATAAGTAGTAAACTTGCTGTTTTGAATGGAGACGAGTCCTCGTAACGAGAAGAGGAAAATGAGGGAGAAAGAAGGCGTAGAGAGGGGGGATGTAGAAATGAGATGAAGCCCAATGCAATCGTCTGGAGAAGAAGACTAGGTCTTCTCGTAGAAGTAAGAAGAGAAAAGAAGAGGAGGACGAAGGGAAGTTTTCAAGCCTCCATCGTCGTTTCGAAAACGAGTTTTCCCGGAGTGACGAGACTCTCTTCTCTGGAATTACTATCGCGGATTTCGTGGCAGGATGTTCGTTAGTAGGATTTCTTTCTCCCCTTGTCGTCGTGTCGTGTCCATGGACACTCTAGTCAGACTGAAGGGCATCGTTCTTATTCAGAAATATATTTCACTTGCTTTTTTCGATAGCGAGAGAAGAAATAGTCGGGTACTTCGTCAAACCGCGATTCATTCGAGGAATTTTATCGTTTCGCGTCGATGATCAGTGCCTCCGGCATGCGAGACGTTTTCACCGACGATTTTATCGTTTATCCGTCAGTAAACTTCTTTGTCTATTTTCTTAAAAATCGAGTCACTCGAGTTTTCGTTGAATTTTAGAATATATTCAGGAATCTCTATCGTTTGATATTTCTTGCAATTGGTGTATTAATTGTAATGTATTAATAATAAGTATTATTTATAAGGAAAGTTGAGAGAAATTATAATGATTCTAGAGGAACCGAGAAAGACTGTATCCTCTCTTTGCTGACTTTTGTTTTTATAATACAAGAAAGAAAGGAATTAGAGAGAGAGAGAGAAAGAGAGAGAGAGAGGAAGAGAGAGAGAGAGAAGGGATGGTTGTTAAAACGGATTATCAAAGTGATACGGTTATCACGCATAGGACGGAAGACCAAAGCGACTATAGAAACGAGACTGTTGACAAAATACATGGCTTTGTAAACAAACGATTCCTTGTCGCAGTATCGTTCGACGGATATTATTATTGTTATTTGGTTCGTCTTGATTACAGAATTATATAAACTATTATGATAAAAAGAAATTGTAATAGATTATTATAAAAGATTAATAAGTATTTCCGAACGCAAAGTGAATGATTAAAATGGAATGATAAAAGTTTGACGATATTAAAGCATTAGCAAATAATTTAATAATACTTTTCTTATTTAATCCACAAATTAATCGAAAATCGATTTTAATCATAATTGATCGCGCAAGATGAAAAGTATTAAAAAATAGACCGAATATATATTATTATTAAATTTACGGTTAATAATTTCAGGTCAGACTTATCTCTCTTATATGATTATTAAATACCACTTTAAACGTATCCCCGATAAAGAAATAAGAATGATAAATCTATAGATAAAATCACTATTTTTAACGAACTTGTAATTATACGTCGCGTTTTCAGTCTTCACTCAGTTGTGGTTTCATCGAAATTGCCGTCACTCTTGGTTTGTCGTATATCGTTCATCAAACTTTGGAGGTATGCGCGACACATGGAAGTTGCGTCTCTCTCTCTCTCTCTCTCTCTCTCTCTATCTATCTATCCATCTATCTATCTATCTATCTATCTATCTCTCTTTCTTTCTACAGAGATTTGCATTTAAACTTGGACCGAATTTCCCGCGAGTGGGATAAGAACGTCGACATAATTTTATGCCCGATGCCACCCTCTTCTTCCTCAAGAAAAGGCATGGCATCTGTTCCTCCTTCTCCTTATTCTCCTTTTCCTCCTTCTTATTCTCCTCCACCTCTTTCCTCCTCATCCTTCCCCTTTTCTTCTTCTTCCAGCTTCTCTCAAGACGCGCACGGATTTTCTTGGAAAACGCATTCGCGAAAGAGATTTAAAAACGAGACTAGAATCCGACTGACTCGAGAAAGCCCCTTTCTTCTTCTTCTTCTTCTTCTTCTTCTTCTTTCTTTTCTTCTTATTCTTATTCGTCTGTTTTATCGTTTCTCTCTCTTTCCCTCTCTCTCTTTCTTCTATTTCTTACGAACATCAGATCGGTCGATAAGAAACGCGGAAATAGAATTAGGTACCTGAGCTTTTTCCCCATCGATCTTCCTCCCTTTATCTTTCACTGTTTGTCCTATTCGTCTGGTTTTCTTTTGTTCTCCTTAAACGAGCTACCTTCTCTCTTTCTCTTTCTCTTTCTCTTTTTCTCTCTCTTTTTCTCTCTCTCTCTCTCTCTCTCTCTCTCTCTCTCTCTCTCGCGATCAATCATAGTTAGTTAATCAATAGTATTCGAAATGTCGAACTTATCTTGTCTCATTATCTTTAATCGTTCATAATGACATGTAACTTTTAAATCATGCTTTTATATATCTTTAGGTTTGTTCTTTTTTCACTTTATTAAAATTCTTATTTCACTTTTTCTGATCTCTCTTTTATCCATAGAAAATTAACGATCGGTTCATGTTTAATGTTTCCTATCTGTAACATTGTTCTTAATATAGACTTTTTTTACGTCTTCAACGATACGTAAAACAAATTCGTGCTGTATAGAACAACAGGTTTGCTCTCGGTGTTTTTAATTCTTTATTCTTTTTTCTTTATTTCCCCCCAATATTTTCCCTTTTCAGTCTATTATCGTATACGTCCGCGTATATTCTTTCTTCGATAACAACGCAAACTACGTCATGGAATAAGCGCGGCGTACAGCTAATTCGATCGACGTGTAATTGTCGAGGGAATACCGGCCTGGTAATGATTCTCTAATTAATACCCAATAAGAGAGAACAAGACAGATGGAAAGATAGAAAGAAAGAAAGAATAAAAAAAAGAGAGGCAACCGTAACATTGCACTCTATTCTTAAACAAACGCACACGATCGTGGAATGCGAGGACGTATCTACGTATACAATTATGAGACGCATAGAAAAAACGTGTGCGAAAGATAGACTGAGAAAGAAAACGAGAGAGAGAGAGAGAGAGAGAGAGAGAGAGGAATAGAAAGGAAGTGGGATGGTATCAGGCAAAAAAAAAAAAAGAAGAGAAAAAGCGAAAAAAAAAACGAGGGAAAAACGGAAAGTAGGAGGAAGGAAAAAAGGGAAGAGAGGAAAAGAAGGACGAAGCGATGCCGAGAAAGAGCTCGAGGCGATGCCTAATGAGCATCCTGGAGAGCAACGTACCGTCGCCTTCTGATGCAGTTGCCTCAAACAGAGAGAGAGAGAGAGAGAGAGAGAGAGAGAGAGAGAGAGAGAGAGAGAGAAAAGAAAAAAGGAGCTGCCATTCAACATACAGCAACGTTGATCTGGGATTCAAAATGTCGGCTGGAAGAGAGAGAGCGACGAGGAGTAACAATCGGCAGGCACCGTCAGCCTATTGTCTTATCGGCTCGCACCCGAACGAGACTTTCAGAACGTTTTTAATAACCTCGTCCGTACTTTCTTTTCTCTCTCTTTTTCCCTTTCTGTCTATCTATGTATCTATCTATCCATCTTCATGAGTTCGAGGTACTCGTCCTAGAGAAAGAAAGAGAGAGAGAGAGAAAGAAAATCCACGTTACCTTTTCTAAGGACGGCAATGACTGTGTCGCCTTGAATGGAGAACGAAGAAGAATCGAAAATGTTCCATTGTGTTACGGCGGGGTAATTAGGATGTAATGGAACTCGCGACTATGGGATTTCTCCGCAGAGGCAAGTCGATGGGAAAGCCGAAAACCGCGAGACGCGAGATCATGCCAAGGTTGTTACACATGTATCTACCTTCCTACGTGCTAACGTAGTTACGTGTTAAGGTATACGTGTAAGTACGAACACATGTATTTACACATCACACTTTGCTCGTACTCTAATCGAATCGAAAGCGTTAATCGAGTGACATCGGTCTAACGTATTATTCCATCCTCTAATTTGATAAAGACAAGAGAAAAAAGATCTCCTACGTGCAAAGTAGTAATTACGAAGAAGAGAGAGGAAGAGTGGATCATGAAAGAATCATACGATGAATACAAGATCGATCGATCGAACGATAACTTAATTTAAAAATAATAATAGGTGAGTGAAGAACAAAAATTCTAATCTCAACAAGTGCACTCACTATTTGATACATTTAAGAATTATTGCTCTTTCATACTTCTACATCTATTTTTCAAACGAAACTTTACGAAGAACTTTGCTAGAATAGAAATTTCGTATCTCCTTTTTATGGATGATCATATTGCTAGTCTACATTATCTACGAACACGTATTCAACGTCGAATCAGTTGCTGATTTCGATTGGAGCATATAAGCTTATCCATTTGCATTTTTGATTACTTAACTCGAAATCACATTTCATCGGTGGCTCGAGTATGCGGCAAAGCAAATGATATTCATCCAACTGATTATATATTCTATGACGAAATTTTAAAAAATATTAACTCATTTTCGTTATCGGCAAACATGGTTGTACCAAAATTTACGATAATAAAGGTAATCTACGTACTATGGGTATTATAAAACGATGTGTAAAAGCTGAAAGCATCGATCTCTCTAAAAAACGGGAATAGGTATAATAAATTAACATGTTTCCCATAAGCACGATATTATTTATCGTTAACTAATTATTTAATAATTATGACACAGGCATAATAATAATTATAATAATAATAATAATAGCAATAATAATGTTCAATCGATAAATATAAACATAACATCCCTCTCTTCGTTAATGCAACAAATTCCTCTTTGGAGTTTTTCACAGGGACTTTTCAGATAAAAGAGAAATAAAGCGTGTTTATCAAGAACAGTATTACGTGCTGAGCATTCGAGCGATAACAAATACGCGGATGTATCTCTAGTCGGTGGTGCTCTCGCTGGCTCGTGTGTTAATTTTTTTGTGGACTTCGTTTCGGCGTTTCCCGAAGATCGCTAACACAACATTTTCTTACAATAGTTCGTTAAGGTTTATAGAGAGTATGTTTGTACCAAATAGGAGACGATACCCGGTGACGAGGTACAGGATGGGCCAAAAACTTCCAGATTATTTTTAAAATCACAAGTAAACACATACGTTAATTAGAAATTGATATTTTTGCACGCTCGTTTTTTTTATTGTTATTATTTAAACAATTTATAATTGTTTAATTTGTAATACAATGAAGTATGCAAGATTTAATATACAAGATAAGTCAGTAACTGTACTTATGTACAAAATATTTTTTTTATGAAATTGTTTATAAAATTATCATTGTTATTTTATCACGCTTTAAATGTTTTTTATATATTGTTTAACAAGGCGACGTAACGTATTATCGATTCGACGTAAAAAATTTTATCTCAAAGTCAAAGATT
>NC_057704.1:797369-821207 GCF_014466175.1 Vespula pensylvanica
GAGAGAGTATGTATATTGCGCCTTAAGAATTTATTTTATTTCTTTTACCATTTTCTCTTTACAATCGTTTTGTCCAAGAGAACGTGTCCAATTAAATGAGAGATGCAAGCGATTAAGTCTTCAGTAACAAAACTATTACCGATTTTAAAGATATTAAGATTTCTTACGACAAAAAGATATTTCAAAATGTTGGAAATTACAAAGAAAATCACGATTATTCGATATTCTTAAAAATGACACTTAAAGAATCATCAACTATTATATATAAAATTTGTCGATGATAAATAAACTGTAATATATATGCAAATACAAACGCAAATACAAAACAAGCGTTTTCGTTATCGCGTAAGGTCGATATGTGGCGAACAGAGTGCATTAGGATTTCTCTGTACATAGTATATGCGTTACTTATACGCTGAATCATACACACGAATAAAAATCACATACATACACACACACACACACACATTTACGACTTCGGTCGTACTTGTTTAGGGTATCGTGTTTCATGCTATTCAGTTATTCTAACTGTATTTCTCGCAACGCCGTAAAATTTGTTAGAACTCATAGGGCAACAGGATGATACGTAACGCGTACACACGTTTGCTAGAAGGATAACTTACAAGTGGCGGATGGCCACCGAGTTCGAAAGTGGAAAAAGCCAGCTTTTGGTTCGTGTAGCAGACCGCATAGTGCAGATATAACAGTGCGAAAATTCAACGGTCACGCTTTCCCGATTGAATTCGACTGAAATACGTTTTCAACGAGTGTCTACGAAAGGGTTTATACTCTCTAAAGTTTCCCTCTTTATCTCTTTCTCTATATACATCTCTCCTTTCCTTCCTCGTATTCGCTGTTTCTCTTTTCCAGGAAAAACATTTTCGATTTTTCGACGAAGCATGATTTCTTTTTTTATAGATTGATGGAGTTATTCGACGGGTGTAATATTTTAATCGAACTCGATCAAAAAATTTAGAAATAAATATTTTATTTTGGAATATTAATTAAATTGTTTCTATATAATCCGTATATCGGATCGATGTGCAAACGTGGTCTAAAGTTATGAGATTATTCTTTTTTTTTTTTTTCGTAATATCATCGGAGAGAGAAATTGCAATTTTTTTTTATTTTTTTATTAAATCGCACATATAGATATTGTTTTACATGTATAAAAATACAATACAAGTGAACGTACGTGCAAGCTTGCCGGAAGAATGAAAACACGATCGTGATAAAAACAAAAAAGAAAGTGAAGAAAGATAAAATGTTTCATCGAAATTCCAGCATTCCAAGATTCCGATTCAGTAAATTCTGTATCAGTTGAAAAAAGAACACAAAGAAACAAAAAAATATATATATATAGAAAAAGAAAGAAAGAGAGGGAGAAAATCATTCTTTTTCTCGAGAACACGATCTCGTTGTTCATTGGTTCGAGCAACTAACTCTTTAATACCGACTACGATTGCATTTAGGGACGTGCGTGAAGAGCATAAGAGTAGAAAGAGGGAGAGGGAGAGAGATAGAAAGAGAGAGAGAGAGAGAGAGAGAGAAACAAAAAGCAAAAGAAATGAGAAGAGAGACAACGAGAGACATAAAGAAAGGAAGAAAAAAACCGAGATACGTAGATAAAGAAGAGAAAAGCTAAAAGGGGTTGATACGAGAGGGCGAAAGCCAACTTCGCAGACGGTTTAAAGGCTCACACTAGATTCCGCATATCCCACTCCTGCAATGCGTATCTGCAAACGCTATACTACTTGACCATTTCACTGTCTGAACACTGAATATCTTCCAACGTATGCGAAAGTTCGTTTGCATGCCTTTATATATACACTATATACGTGTGTATGTATACATATACATACATATATATATATATATACACACATATATATAGCAAATATCTACTTATATGTATTTGTGTACGTGTGTTAAAGCACGTGCCACTGTAAAAGTAGAAGCGTATGGTGAATCGAGCAAGTAGAAAGCTCTGACCGAAGCTCGGGTATGGGATGCTTTAACGAGTTCGAAGGGTATATGTATGAGAGGGCAATGCTTTTCGCGAGCCGTCTGGATTGATCAATTTTCGAGAACCTTGCGAGAAGTAAAACGTTGATTAAGATTGTATGGATATCGATCGATCGAACTTCTTTCTCGTTTAACTCCATCGTCTGATAGCTATCGCTGTTTTTTTTTCTCTACCTCTCTTCTCTCATTCTCGTTTCTTCCTTCTTATCGGGAGAAACCTTTTAAATATTTTCATCTCTTTCAGTAAGGAAGAATAAGAAAAGAGAGAAAGAGAAAGATATTACTTGATTCGATCGTCGATCAATAAGCGAATAAATTATATATTTTCGTTATCCTTTTAAAATCTAAAGGGAATGATATTAAACACTTAAGAGATCTTAAATTCTTACGATGACTCTATATAAATAGATATCAATATTGGATATATCCTTTGAGAGATTTCGTACGAAGGATAATCCGTATCATCTCTTATGGAAACGCAAATCCCATGTATCCAAGAATATTCCAAGGAAATAAGATAACTTCTTCTCTGATCACTAATATTAAATTTGTACGATCATAACGAAATTAATTAATCAATTTCTAGCGAACACACGAAACAGCTCGACTTTGACAGAAGAACTTTTACGAATATTACTATTATTATATAATCCTCTCGTATCACGTTCTCTTGTTTAGCCAAATTTACATTAAATTTTAAATGGAATTTTATGCTCTTTCATAGTTATTTAACTTCATTCAAATATTTGTGGTTAACTTTGATGGTGTATCTATTACGTGGATACGTACGTTCTCATCGAATCGTTCTTCCCTTTGAAATGCAAATTAATTGAATTACTGATCACTTGTAATAAAATTAAATTACGTTAACGCGCTATAAATTATTTGATTTTGGAGAAACGATAAAATCGAAAAATTGTTAATATCGCACATTATTGCATGTAGACATATGTATTAATGTATATTTATAATTTTAATATATATTTTATAATATATATCTAAACATATATTTAAACATATATCTAAACATACATCTATACATGTAAATAATATATAATTTTATTACATATATATTTAGATGTATATATTTAGACGTACAATCTCATTAATAATTTCAATCCGCAGATGGCATGACTTATGTGTTTGATGCTTCTAATATTTGCTTATTCAATTTATAATTAATAATTCAATGTTGACTTTTGAACATCTCTCGACTCTTCAACATCGATCTTTGAAAGACGATATTAATTAGTAGAAGAAAGTAAAAGTGTAAACAAATCGAACTATGTAAATCATATAATTCGTCAAACGAAAATCAAACATGAAATGTAGTAACTAAATCGTATAGGAATATTATTCGTTAGTCATTAGATTAGTCGAAAGTATAATTAATACGTAAAAGCGCTGTCGATGGCGAGACCATTAAACGAATCATTTATTAAAGCTCGTTAACGAACACGAGAAACATTTTTAACGTTTCTTCCGATAGAAATTCGATCGGTTAATGATATAACTAATGCGCGAACATTTAATTATGCGTTCTATCGATCGAAGCCACTTCATTCGTCGATCTTTCGTTCGTTCGCTTTATTTCTTTATTCTCTTCCGACGTGTATAAGAGAGAGAGAGAGAGAGAGAGAGAGAAAGAGAGAGAGAGAGAGAGAGAGAGAGAGACGGAGAGACGAAAGCGGAGGAACAAAGAGAAAGTATTCATTTATAAATTCTAACTCGACCGTATAGATCGATCGTATTATAAGCGAATAGGAATTATCGAAAGACAATAAGTCGCTCTTTCTTTCGTCGTTTTCATACTTTAATTTAACGTATCGATGCGTTTCATTGTTCGACGATAATTAAATTAAAACCGTACGGACTTTTCCTTTTTGCCGCTACGCCATTAATACTTGATTATCGTTAATTCATCTTTCTCTCGTAAAGTTTCGATTGCATTAAGGAAAAAGGTCATTTTGGTTTAATAAATTTTTCATTTCATTCTTTCTACCCGTTAACTTTGCATTTATGCTATTTAGCAACGTAATATGAATACCAACGACTTTGTTCCTCTATTCATAATAATCATACCAATGGGGATTATCTTCGTTCTATGTTGCGAGCAATGATCGAGTAACTCTGATGTTAAGCGCGCATTAAACGTTGAGCCGAATAACGAACGCTATGTTATATCTGCCTTGTCGCATAGCCGATCCGATTATAATTCGCATACGCGTCCATCTCGGCTAAAATTTTCGGCGTTCTAACCAAGATGCCGTGTTACATAGTTAATTACTGAATTCGAATATTCGGGAATCGAGAATAGCATATATTGCGTCGCTGCGATTGCAATAATCATTCCTCGGATTGATTCGTGAAATGACAATCTATCGACCGATAAAAGAAAGAAAGAAAGAAAGAAACTATTATTTTATATGAATAATAAATAGTCCGCTTACTATTTTAATTCGGATGTTCGTGCTGTAATGTACCTACGTGAAACAATGCGAGTCGTATAATCGTATCACCAAAATGGGTGTACTCTAATCTCGAGAACAAACATGAACAGATCAATTAACTATCCCAATCCATTGATACACCAAATATAGCTATCGACTATCATTGATAAAGCTATCTCTAACAAGTTCGTTCACACGAAAATCAAAATGAAATTGAGTAACGAAATTGCATCGTGAATACTGCCGTTATGTTGCTATCCCAATGTGCAAAAGAAAAGGAGGACAATGGCGGACGGTTGGTTGCAAGTTTGACGGATGCATATCACCGTGGCCGACAGAGGATCTAGAACGATTTTGCGTTGTATTTATGAGGGTGTCCCGCGTGTGTAATAGGTCCAAGGGATATAGGGTAGAACGTAACTCAGCATCAGAGCCAGGGCCACACTGGCGTTACGTGGCAGGTCCACCCGACCCCTTCCTGTATTTCCGTAATCCTAGGCAACACGACCACCCCGGATATCCACCTTGAAACCTACCCCCCTCCTCTCTCTCTCTCTCTCTCTTACAACGGACCCATAGATATCCCATACGGGACAACATATACCCCCGTCGTTCCACTTGCCAGTTACTTTGAGGTCGGATACCAAAACCCTTCTCTCTCTCTCTCTCTCTCTCGCTTCCCTTCGCCAGCACCACTACCACATCTCACTCCCCACCACCAGCACCACCACCATCACCAACACCAACACCATCTCTATCGTCACCAGCAGTACAGTCTACGTGCTTAAGTATTTCACATAGTCTCCTTCCATTCACTACCACCGGCCTCGTAACACTCCTGTCCAGTGAAACGCGATAGCATCTTAATCGTGCTAATTCGCGTTCACCCATCACCGGCTGACACTAAGTTTGTATACGCCTACAGGACTACGGTAGATTTTCCCGACATAATCCCTTCTAATTTCTTGCTACGATTTAATAATAAAGATTTTAACACAATTCGAGATTTAAGCATATATTTCTACGAGGCGAAATTATTTCAATTTCTTTTTAGATAACTTTTCTAATCCTTTTTATTCGCTTCCTCACGACACATATACTTGTACGCTAAATTATTTTTTATTCGCGTATAGAATAGAATCTTAGTGAGAAACGTTCGTTCTATCGAACTCCGCCTGTTTTACAGAATCACTTATGGAAGGAATGAGAACAGGGTGAAAGAAGAGAAACGTATTGATGGTAAGTCGATTGAAATGGGAATGAAATTATCGTTAAAGATGAAATCGATGTCGTTTATTATCACGGGAGTTAAATTATTTCGTCTTTCACGAAAATAGATAATTCTATGGAAACGTAAGAGTTGAGATCTTTTTCACTTTATTTATATCTTTTTTCATATATATATATATATATATTTTATATATACCTATATATAAAAAAGAACGTTCAATAATATTCTTCAATCCTTTCAAAGAAACATTTCTTTAATACTTTGTACGTGATATCCTCGAAGTGTCGTAAAAGCGATAAGTAAAGCACCTTAAAGGTACACAAGATAGTCAGAAAGCAAGCGGATATGTTTGAAACGACATGACGCACGATGACAACACACTCGAATCCGATAGAATGAACGTTACTCACCGAAAGCCGCCTTATGTCGCATTTACTCTTGGTACATTTAGGATCTCTCGTGATTTGTAACGCGCATTAACGTCACCGTTGCTTTCTACCAAAGAAGGAAACAGAAACGTGAGTAGCGTTCAAGTAGCGTCCATGTATCGAATAATTCTTAAGATCAACCCTTTGAATATATAGTACGAAATGTACGTGTCTTCCGACACTCGCTTGTATCGGACAAATTGCTAAAGATAATTGATTAATTTTTATTGGATATAAAATGGACTGAGAGTCTCTTGAACTCGATTAGATATTTCAACGTACACACACACGCACATAAATATATATATATATATATATATATATATATATATATATAAATTTCAATAATTATTTATTACTTATAAAAAAAAAATAATTGCTACAATAGAAAATAATTACCTAGGTATTATTTATCTTTAGGAGAAACATTTAAAAAACGTATATCGCTAACCTTATTAATCGACGTGATTTATATTATAAATTAAAAATAAACAAAAATTAAATAGAACAGTGGGCGCATGCGCGTGTGCGGTACAATCAGTTTGGTACTCCAGCATGGGCAGAGAAAACTAGGAAGGAAATTACGGTTCCGCGCTGGTTGACGTAATAAAACGTTGTATCTATGTAACGCCAGGAACATTAATGTATTCACCGCGCATCATTGGTGTCCTCGACATGATGCACGACGAGTCGTTCCGTAACACTGTATGCTCCACTGATTCACTATCTCTAATTTAGTACGCGGCACAGTTAAATGCTCCTGATAACCGCAATTTCTAGTCATTGCGACCGCGATTTTAGCGCTTGCATTAAATTGCGAGCGGTTATGTTACAAGAAATCTTTACGGTGAATTTTTAACCGAGAAAAAGTTTGCTAATTTATCTTTCATTTTTATCAGTCTATTTAGAGATAATCCTGTTGGAGTCTAGGACGCGACGTTACGTGTCTGTTTATTGAAAATATCGAGAGAAAAAAAAAGAAAGGAATATAAAAAAAAAAAAATAATAATAGACACGTCGATATCTCTCCTTAGAGTTTTAATAAAAACTGCTCCGACTGTTACTTCCGATCAGGCAAGCATAAAAAAAAAAAGATTGAAAACGATCACGAAGCATCCGTAAAACGGAAAATAGAGAATAAATTGTCAACATAGCAAGATATTAGCAAGCACCACTTCCGGTCGAGATATCGTTCCTAAAAGATGTTAAAGACGGGTCAGTTTAATTTCGTGAAAGATATGTAACAGGACGGACGAGGATAGTAAAAGGAGTAGAATAGGGCAGAAGCTATGATAGGGTTGGAAAAGGCGAAAGCCACTTGCTATGCGAGCTACGATGTCCTCGGCCCGGTGATATTCTCTGCATAATTATTACCGTACCTACTAGCTAGCGAGGACTTCTTCTTATCTATTCCTGACTGGAATATAGGATGGAGAACGACGTCACGTTCAGAAGATTTTTGCGTCACGTGCCTAGCCTCGACAGTGGCGTCAGCGGTGTCGGTATGGCGTGCAGATACCACGAAAGAGCGAGAGAGAGAAAGAGAAAGAGAAAAAGAGAGAAGAGAATCAATTCCAGCAGGCAGTCGAGCGTCAAAATCCTGATGCTGAGTCACCCCCACCTCGTAACCCTCCCTACACCATCACCTCTTCTACTGACGTTAGTATTCGCGCTAGCCTTTCTCTTTCTCTCTCTTTCTCTCTCTCGTTCTCTCTCTCTCTTTTTTGAGCCATTCAAGCACACCGCAACGTGCACTTTTCGTCGATCGCTTTGAACCCCACGTTCCGAGAGAATTTGCATATTGCGTAGCCAAGAGAAACGGGTGTACGATAGCGTGTGCCACTAGCATCGCTACCACCCTGGTAGCTCGTCGAGAAGATTAAGGGTGTTCTTTCGCGCGTGATAGGTACTGTGTTTCGTTGGGTGTTTCGTCGACTCGATCGGAGGGAATTGATTGATAGACCGATCGCTACGTTAGCTCGATTCGCGGCTTCTAAAGGGAACATACTATTTGTTTTCTCGACTTCTGAACTTTGGAAACGATCACCGATTACATTTGATCGTTTCTATACTCTTCTAACAACGCCAAAGGAGAAAAGTATCTCGCGATCGATCTTTTTTAATTATCTTCTTGGCAAGATAAATGTATCGATGCTATTCGAAAATTGTCAATATCATAATCGCTTATGTTATTATTTGATTTGACATAAATTTATAAACAAGTTAGTCCTTAATGGTCAATAATTTTTTTATTTTGCAAATTCAATTCATTTATTACTTACGTAATAAATGTGATATTTTCGTAATGGAATCTTTCTACTTTTAAAAGTTAATTTTACCAAATTTAGTTTGAAATATTTAAAAACGTCTGATATCATATCGTTGCTTATCTGTTTGATATATTCACCATTAGATCAACAACTATCTCTCTTTAATTATCTATGCCGTTTATCTTTCCAAAAAATATTCATCGATTTGGTCAAATCGTAAATAGATAACTACGATCGTCGATAAATCGATAGGCAACCTTAATATTTCCGTCATTACTTCCTCTCATTATCCGTTAATCCATCGTAGCAGGAATATCGACATTAATTATTATTTGTTATTACGAACGTTGATTTAATTCCACTTCATTTCTACTTGTAAATTAAAATTCACGTTTACGACATTGTTAACGATCGTAACTGCGAGGAGGAAAAATAAAAACGGAAATAAAGGGGGGCAAAAAAAAAAAGAAATAGCAAAAAGTTAAACGAGGAGAGAAAATCGCGCTGGAGAGTTTTCATTTTTTTTTTTTTATATATAACATACATATACATACGTACGAATCGAGACTCTCTTTCGGTCGTACGATGAAAGGTGCTAGTTAATGTTACCGGGTACGCTTTTGGAATACGGGATGTCAGACCGACATCAGATTCAGAAGATTCCTGGATCACGTGCCTTCGGGATCGCGTGGAAGGATCGCGAAGGAAAATCAATTCCGGTGTGCAGTCGAGCGTCAAGATTCGCCGACGGCTGTTCCGCTCGTACTCCTTCGACATCGTGCGTGACGTGCTCTTTCTGTACTTTTCTTCTCTTCTTCTCTCTCTCTCTCTCTCTCTCTCTCTCTCTCTCTCTCTCTCTCTCTCTCTGTCTATTTTACTCGCTTTTCTTCTCCTTGCCGATCCTGAAAATGCGTGTAATGGAAATTTTTATCAAGAACATGCATCGACTCCATTTCAACATTCTATGTGCATACGTATACATGCGTAGATAAGCGTGTACATGTGTATGTGTACGTGGCAATGCGTGTACGTGTGTGTGTATAATAGCTTGAACGCATAAGCGTTCACGTCTCGTTGTTTGCTCAATATTTTTACTCGGTTCCTCTCGATCTTGTCAGCTGAAATAGTCTATGGATAAAAAAAGGATACTCGTCTATATCGAACGTCAATTTGAAAGAAGAAGATAGAATAAACAGTAGTTTCTTACAATAACGTGCTTCGTAATGATCCTATTCGATTCTTCGAAAGTTTTCATTGTATTCATTACAAACGAAATCCGCGAGTTTTCTTTAGAATTTGTTATGTAAGATAAATATCTATTTGTAAGTTAGGGATTAGATGTAAGTAGCTGCGAGTACCCTTACATAAGAAGATGAAATCAGAAACGTTGCTATTTTGATAGAAAATATATGAAAATAAATGCTTCGACGATCGGTACATCGTTCGATTTTCTCATCCCCTTGAACAGACTCATCTCTGTCTCTCTTTCTGTCTGTCTCTTTTTTTCTCTCTTTGCGCATGACTTACATTCTCCGGTAAAAAGGGTCATATACGGGTGAGAAGCCATTCTAGAAAATCAAAATTGATCGTATGGCAACAAATTCTCTCCCGTACGATTTTTCTCTTCTCGTTCGCTATCCTATGTATATGTGTGTGTGTATGTGTGTTTGCAAGCAGATAAAAAATTGTTTGAAAGTTATCTACCAAATAAAAACGCGATGTTAAATCCAATTGAAACCATCTCTTCTTTCAAGCTGTTTCTTTTTTTTTTTTTTTAATTCCTGACATATGAAAATATCTTTACGTTCAACAACCTCATAAACGAAGAAATATTTCAAGGAGCGTGAAGATGAGACTAAGCGAGGGTGGGGATTATATAGAAAGAAAAGGAATTGTTTATATTTTTTCCTTATGAGAAGTCCAGAGATATCTTTCAAGGGGAAAAAATATGTATATAGAAGTAGTGCGAGTTCGTGTTTGCGTCGGCATATATAAAAGGGAAAATGTGATTTTTTATTTTTCCTAGAGGAAGAGTAAACGCGTAAGAATAAGTAGAACCGGAATTACTTTTTTCCTTTGTATATTTCTTTTAAAGAAACTATTATAATTTCTTTCATTTTGTTTCTTTGTTTTGTTTAGTAAAGAAGTATGTAAACAAGAGCAAAAAGAAAGAAAGAGAGAGAGAGAGAGACGATTGGAAGAATGCAAAAATAAACGATCGTATTTATATTAAATTATTTATTGGTGAATCGAAGTAAAAGTTTTTCGATCGTGATAATAAAACGAGACAACGTGACGTCAGTAGTAAACGTGAACCCTTAATGAACGCGGCACGATGAAGTAGATTATGAAAGTAATTGAAGTAAAGCGGCTACGAGATCATTCTCAAGCTAAAAAGGTCTCTCCGATATTAAGGACGACTTCTCGGAGCTAGAAAGATCACAATGGTTAAGAAAATTATAGGGGATAGGATCTAGGATAAAACGAGCTCGTAAAATAGTACGAGAGGACGAAAAAGTGTCGTCTCTTTAAATTTTACGTTCCCACGAATGTTAATTTTCTTTTTAACAAATAAAATCTATGAGATAGCGAATAGAATGATCCATATATTTTATGTATTTCTTTCTTTTTCTTTTTTCGCATTGCAATTAACGTCAGATGGATGTGATCGGGTCTAAAAAAGAAAAAAATAAAGTTATTAACGAGTTAATGACTCAATTAATAGCTTATTGGCAAATTAATAGTGAAAATAAAGAAAAAAAGAAAAAAGAGATGAGATACTTGTCGTATGGATATTATCAATAAATATTATTACAACTTTTGTTTCTTCTCTTTTCCTTTCACGAAAGTATTACAATTAATTCGAGCGGAAAAGAAATAAAAGGATACGGGAAAAGGAATAATTCTACTTCATGTGAAATAAAGAATGGCATATTACGAACGATCTTTCGTGATTCCTTAGCAAAGTATCTCCCTTGAAAAATGGTGGAAGGGGGAAGCTAGGAGGAAGAGAATAAAAAAAAATGAAAGAAAAAAAAAAGGAAAAAGATTATAAAGAAAGGTACTGTACGGAAAAGAAGAGGTCGTTAATTAAATTCTTCGTGAAGAGAAAGAGAGATAGAGAACGATGGACACGTGTTCGTGTCTCTGGCTAACGTACAATCTTATTATCAAAGAGAAAGAGAACGAATTTTCGTGAGGGTACTGTTTGAGAGAAAAATAGTTTAAGAAAGTAAAAAAGAGATAGAGAGAGAGAGAGAGAGAGAGAAAGAGAAAAAAAGAAACAGTATAGGAGAGCAAGAAATTATAGAGGAAGTGCATACGTGCTTTGTTTTTACAATATTTGTATAAAATAAACAACGAGAAAAGGAACGTAATCGAATCGAACAAAAAACACGAGCGAAGTAAATTTCATTTTATAGTACGTATATATTGGCATAGCCCCAAGAGAGAAGATGCCTTCGAGGTTTGATTTACGATGTCGATTTTCTTTACACTGCATGAATATCGAATCGATCATGATAAAATAATTAATTTTTCCAAATCTCAATTACATTCGAACAAACAATATGAATATATATATATATATATATATGTATGTATGTATGTATGTATATCTATTAACATAGCTTATAATTAAACGTAATACAAATATGGAAAATTAACTTTGTCAAAATGAAAAAAAAAACAAATTGATTGAGAGTAACTCTCTTCTACCTTTACAAGTTATATGTGTGAGTTTTATATATATACACACACGAGCAAATTTAATCGCTAAGTATCAAACGAAAGCTTTACACGATATATAAACGCGTAACGTGTGTACCGTTACGGAAAGAGTTAGATTGAAAAAGAAGGAAAGAGAAGTAAGGAGAGAGAGAAAAAGAGAGAGAGAGAGAGAGAGACGGATGGATATAAAGGGTGAAAAGGATCGAGCGAACCGTCGAAAGTAACAATCACACCAGGCTACAAAAGCAAGTCTCTGTTATAGCGGAGAAACGAAACGAAACGAAACGAAACGAAACGAAACGAAACGAAACGAACGAAACGAAACGAAATGAAACAAACGGAATCGACAAGCGGGAGAGAACCGAATCGGCCGACTACGAGAAGAGAAAAAGAATGAGAAAGAGAGAGAAAGAGAGAGAGAGAGAGAGAGAGAGAGAGAGAGAGAGAGAAAGAGGAAGAGGGAGAGAGGAGGAGAAGGAGAAAGAGTAAAAGGCACGGGGTTAAATGAAACGCGAATTTCAAGCTTGAAAGATGGAGACCGTGGCTGGATGGGAAAGGGGTGGTCTCCCTATAAAGGAAGAACGTAACTTATTAGATTTCTATGGCGAGCGTGTATCCTCGCGAACGTGTTTACTTTACCCTCGATAGATATTATCGAAGCGAAGGTAGAGTCCGGAATTATTAAGCGAACTCGAAGCTAGAGGGTGCGGCTTTTCAATAATATATATATATATATATATATATATATATATATATATGCTCGTTTTCTCTATTACTCCATCCTCTCGCGCCCTACTCTCCTTCTTTTTCTTTTTCGTTCTCTCTTGTAATACGAGTCTCGACGTTTTTGCGTGGTACTTTACGTTCCCTAACTCATTTTGTATCTTGGTATATTACCCGTCTTCTTATCACGTTTAAGTACGTATAGTTTGACTTATCTGTTATCCTGTAATATCGTTTTATACCTAGATATATACATATATATATATATATGTGTGTGTGTGTGTGTGTGTAATATATCTAGCTGAAAAACATAACATATATCCCTCATAAATATTCATTCGTTTTTTTATCTTCTCTATTCTAATTGAATTTTTATTGAATATTTTATATATTCGTTTATATATATCTAGAGAGAGAGAGGTGGGGGGAGAGAGAAAGTTCAGTTATTCTATAGAATTAGTAATTTAATTTGAACTGTAAAGCAAACATTATTTATAAATTAGATGACATATGAAATACCTAGGTATTACATGAAATGTTATCGCTGTTATTTCACGGAATACGTAGGTAATATATCTAAAGAAACAATTATAATTGTATACGGTAGAGAGGTAAGAGTTAATTGACTTTATACCCGGTTGTTCTATAAAGTAACTTTTCTGGTATTTTGACAGTAACGTTTGTATACATTGCATTTAAATTCTAGTTGATTCAGATTAAAATGAGGTAAACGATACAAGCGAGGAGACACGATACGATATGAAATAATCCTTTCTCTCTATCCCCTTAACTTTGCCCTCTTCCTTGGCCATGTTTCGACCGATCGAATAACTCCGATCCGTCCTGTCAAAAGCAGGTACAACATACGCGAGTACACGTCGGTATCGTCGAGGGAGGCTGAACAACAAGGCGGCTTCGACTATTCCTCTTCAGCCTTCTGCCATCGTCGTATGGACCAGTCGAGCGAATGTTCTTCCGTTTCTTTCGATTCCATAAAATTTATCGAATGGCATTGCGTCCGTTCTTTCAACTACTCAACAACGAATAAACGAATGAACGAATGAACGAATGAACGAACGAACGATCGAACGATAAATCGTTTTTAAAACTTAACCTTTCGATATCGAGTACAGACTTATTTTTTCTTGATTATCCTCGTTCTTTTCGAATATCTATCGTTGTACAATATGTACAATATCTGACGATAATTACGAAATTCTATCCGTGTAAGATTCGATAGAGAAAAAGAATTATTCGATAAGAGAGAAAGTGTTTAAAAAGAGAAGATATACAGGATCTAATAATTTACGTACGAGCATCAATAATGATATAGAATCGCTTATTTCTTATTGTATCGATCGAAATTATAATCGCATTTCGACGATAGCAACAATTGATCGATTTAATAAATATTTCAAATCGTATACGTCAGAAAGGATTATTCGCGAATCTATTAGAAGATTATATAGATAATTAAGAGAAATTGTTGAGAAGAAAGGATCGTACGATTACATTATTTAAAACTCGTAGAACTGTCTCTTTCGTGAAACGGATTACGAGGGTTGCGAAGCGTATTGAATACAAATAATTTAGAACTCTTAATGGACGATTTGGAAGAGATAAAATGACGTCGTTCCTTTTGGTCGTCTCTTACGAATCGATATGAGAGACGGATCTTTGTTGAGAAGAGAGCGATAAAAAAATAAAAAAATAGGGAAAAAAACGAAAGAAAAAGAGAACAGTAAATAGCCATTTGTGAAAGAGACAAATTTATTTACTTTTCGGAATGTCGGACAGGTGAAACAAAATGCACCGACTGCACACTTTCTTCCTCTTCTTTAGCGTCAGAGTTTCGTTTCTTCTTTTGTTCCTTTTATTTAGAGGTTAATGAGAAACCCTTCGAGGAGGACGACAAGAAATATCGTGGAAATTCGATCGACAAATTGGAACGAACGATACGGAAAATTTATCGAATACATATATCTATATTTTCCTACGAACCGACTGATGTTATACGATTTATCTTCAAGATAAAAGAAAAAAATATTACGAATAAAAATCGTACTTCGTTTATTTCGAACTTCTCATCGCGATAAACTCTATCTTTACGAACGATGTTTTCCTTTTTTCTTTCATCAAAAATCTAATTGTTAAAGTTATATCGGTGATACTTGCGAGAATCCAGTACCTACGTGCATTGAATTATTTTCTTATGCAAGTTCTCAAGTGCAATTTAGTAACCGTTGAATCTCGAGTCATTTTCAATATCATTCGAAGTCGAGAATTCTTGAAAGTCTTGAAAATATCACGAAAGACTCGATAGCCTTAACGAATTTAAAAAAGTTTTTCTCATAGAACTTCGTCTTTCTTCGAATAAACTCGTTCTTTGATACTTCCTTCGTAACGAATAACTCGATGATAGTCATTCTCTTTTCTTTATTTTTTTTTTGTTTTCTTTTTTTTTCATATTCTAAAAGAAGCTTCACCGTGATATCAGATCGTAGCGATTAAAAAGACGATTCTTTATAAAATCTTGATCATGCGTTTTTCAAACTTTCTTTAAGGAGAAAAAAATTGAAAATGATCGCGTTATATATAAACCTTACTTTCTTATTGTATTAAGTACTATAAATAATGTGTCAGAATGTATATTAGAAAAATGCAAACCACGTAAGATACACAAACACGAACACGCACGCGAACGTAAATCTCTCTCTCTCTCTCTCTCTCTTCTATCCGGAACACGAGAGCATTATCTTTTCATCCGCAGGCGTAAACACCGCAATTACATCTGCGAGCGTGTCGCTGCGGCATATGCCGTGGCATGAATTATGCCGCGCAGACAAACGGTTTACCACGGCGAAACGATAATCGTCGTTCCGCGTGCGCTCGCGCCTCTAACAACGCGCGAAAATTTCGTCGGATACGTCGGAAAATTCCAACTGGTCCACTAGATATGGTCAAAGAGCGACCACTGTTATAGAACTCGCGTTTTGGTCCGCGTTATATCGTATCCAATTTTGTTTCGTTTTATTCCGTTCCATTGTTCCGCTATCTCATTCGATTCTCGCAAAAATTAAATTGTCTTTTAATATCTGATCGATATCGTGAAGTATGACATTCGTTATACAAAATGTTTCACAACGTTGACATGACATGACACGAAAGTAAAGCAACTTTTGAATCGATTAATAATTAACTCGCTCTCTAACGAGTCCGTACGATTTCTTTTTCTACATTTATTCGCAACAATCGTTATCTTAACTTATAGAAATGTTATTGCAGAAAAACCAAAATATAAATGGATTAGTATATTTGTTGTATAATTTTCTATGCTGTCATTTGATCATAAAACAGACTCTCGTAAAATAATATATCGATTCGTCTTTACTCGAAAAGTAAGTTTACGAGAAAGTAATTACTATGTCTACGAGAGAAACTTAACTTCATCTATGAAATATATAGTGCTTCAAACTTCGAGGAGTATACGAGGAGGTAGGTATAGGTAGCCAAATAGAGGTCGGAATTTTCTTATTCTTCGAAGAAGTTTGCCAGCGTAATTTCGAATGAGTTAGAAGAGATCGTGGAAAGTGCATATATCGTGCGTAAACTTTTTACCAACCATTTCCCGACTCGAGATAGGTACCTACGTATGATTCGGAAATTCGTATGAATTCCAAGCGCCGACTATTTCGAAAAGTTTGCTTGCTCAAAAGAAGTTTTCGCGCGTAGAGGAGGTTTCTATCGAGTCGGCTCTCGAATTGATGTCTCCTTCTTATCGCGTACTTGAAACTTCGATCGTAAGTAGCGTCGAATTAATCGACTTTACGGGATACTCGAATTGGTCTAATTCCATTCGAGATACATAACATTTTCTTAACGTCATTTTTCATACTATTTCTTCTACGTCTCTTTCTCTCTCTTCTTCTTCGTCTTCTTATCGTCTTTTTGTTTGTTCCTTCGTTTCGCTTTGAAATATTTGTTTATTCGTTCTTCTTTCTTTTTAAAAATCATGAATCAAAAGTTACATAGCTTGATACATAGACAATTAATTCTCTGCTTAACAAATAAGTCTATAACAGTTCTTACGTTTCTAATATTATTATATTTCGTATCAATTGAATATGTATATACGTTGGAGAGAACGATTATCTAAGATCGATTTAACAAAGTTGACTTTGTGTTTCAAAGTTATAACGCACAGGTTGGTTTGCCTTTGTAGAAGATCTTCCTTCTTGACAACGATATCCATTAATATCAACAAACGAAAGAAGAAATGTACCTTTTACTTTTCTTAATTCGAGAAAAGAACTTTTCTTGTTCTTTCTCTTTTCTTGTCTTTCTCTCTTTTCTATTTCTTTGTCTCTATTCTCTTTACCATCTTTATTTTTCTTTCATTTTTTTATACCGAAACCTTTTAGCTCACTGCGCTAGTAAAACACTTTCTACTTTTTCTTTTTATTTGTAGTTTCATTCGAAAAAACACACACACAAGGAAAAAAAGCTTCTCAAGGACACGACGCTTACTCGTCGAATCGATATAGACGTTAAAAAAAAAATATTTCTTCGATGCATTTACTTTAGAAATTTAATAAAATAGCACGACGTAACGAGATCGATTTCCATTTTCTTTAATTTCTCATCACGATCTCAACGGTAAGTGAGACTAACCTATTTCACTAACGTAATCGTAATTGCGATTGTTTCCAGTCCGTAAAACGTTTCACGGACTTTGGATAATTACCCGCCATTGAAATCGCTTTTGAAACGATAATAATGATAATAATCGGACATGTATTTCGAAGTAAGTGCTAATACTACGTGATATTTCGGGATAGATACTGAGTACATACGTGTACGTATATAATATATATGTATGTATGTATATACGTACTTACGTAAGTATTTGAATTACGATATAACAGCATCGCGTCACTTTATGGTACGAAATGAACTAGAGAAAAAAAAGAAGAGAAAAAAGAAAAAAAAAAAGATGAAAGGGAAAAAGATAAAAAAACGAAACAAGACCGTTCGTAGAGAATAACGTAAACGGATTACTTTGTGCGAGCCATCGCTCAACTTTCACAATTGCAAGATACCATCTCGAGACACATCCTTAAACAATAATAACGTAAGTAATAATTCATCGAGGCGACCATCTTAAACTTTTGCAAAGACTAAGAAAAAAAAAACAGAGACAGAGAGAGAGAGAGAGAGAGAGAGAGAGATGTTGGATGAAAATAAAATATTTATCCGCGGTTTACGTTTTCTACCCATTTCTATTTTTTTTATTTGTTATTTCTTCTTCTTCTTCTTCTTCTTCTTCTTCTCTTCGTTCATCCCCTTTCCATCATTTCCCCTTTCCCGTATTCTGTCCCTTCCCCTCTCCAGTTCTTGTTCATTTTCAAGCGAAAGCCCTTCCGGGCTCGTAGCGTGACAGCAATCCATCCATTGGTGTCGTGGACGGCGATTAAAGTGTTAAATTAACTGTCTCTACATTTCAAAAGGAGACAGTTATTACTCGCCGCAAGGTGACGTGGTTTACGTAATTACCGTCTACCACTTGTCCGATTGTTTTACCCTCTCCTATCTCCCTCTCTCCCTCACTCTCTCTCTCTTTTTCTCCCTATCTCATCGGAAGAAATGTTTCTAATCTGAAAGATTTGCATATCTCGTAGTCTCTCTTTCTTCATCTCTCTGAGTGTTCCTCTCTGTAGTTTCGCGAACTACAGAACAGAAGAAACGCCGGAAGCAAACGAATAACAAAATTTCTAGCCACGTCAGACCATTTAAAACATTCAAACACCGTTCCATACACACGATCCGAATTATCTTTCGTACGTAGATATCACAGATTTAATGTATCTTCTCTCGCGAACTTTTTGACTTGACGTTTAATATGATTTCTATTATGAAAAAAACAAATGAGATACATACAATCAAAACGTTTCACCGTTTAATTCCATTTCTTCCACGTCGAGATAATTTAATTGAAAAATAAATGTTTGCAATGTGTAATACGATAATCGAATAGAAAACTTTCCAAGCAAACATCATCTTTCTCATTCGTCGACGTTGAAAAGTTGACTTGATCGAAAGCCATGATCCACTTGAACACACAGGACGATCCTGCCTTTTCGATAGAACAAAAAGAGCAACGACATAAACCTCGGCGATAGCGAGAGACGGGATCCGAATCTCACCGAAAACCGGGAACGTATAAAAATCGTCGGGAGTTAGGGTAGACTCCGAGAAGATTCATAGATCGTGCGATAAAACGCTTTCACGTGCTCGACGAGAACGAAGACTAGAGAAAGACGAAAATGGAGAAGAAGGAGAAGAAGAAGGAGAAGAAGAAGAGGTAGAATAAGATGAGGGAGGAGGGGGAAGAAGAGAAAGAAGAAGATGCGAAAGAGGACGAGCTGCGATGCGGTAGTCTCGTTGCTACTCTACCACTCCTTATCGCCACTGCGTTCAATGCATAAAGCATAAAGTTCGTATCTCATGCATACATTCATACAGACGTAGAAAAGCGCAGACAAAAACAGAGAGAGAGAGAGAGAGAGAGAAGGAGGGAGGGAGGGAGAAAGAGAGAGAGGAAGAAATAAAGAAAAGGAAAAGGAGATGAAGGAAGGATGATGGTTAAGGTAGAAAGGTCATAACTTACTTTTTGCCAAGATTTACCCCCACTCCTGTAGTTTAAGATTTCCAAAAGACACGAACGTAAACCTTAGCCTCTACGTCGTGATCCTACGTGTGTACGTACATATACATGCATACATACATACATATATATATACATATATATGTATATATATATATGTATAGGACGTAACCTATGCTCACGTAGGTGGTAGTATCTCTAAAATCAGCGAAGGGTGACCGAGACACGTATCGGACGAGTATCCGTGGCTTTTGATACGCTACTCTAGCTCAATTCGAAACTTACCTTCATCCCCTTCGTCGCTTCGTACTACCGAACCCTCCATTCTCCGTCTACACACGACCGCGAACCGCTCAAAATTCCATTTTCCCCATGGGGATACATCCGGCGGGTTCATTGAAAAATAGCCCACTTACCGCGCTCCACGGCCTCTTTTTACCATAAATCAATCGCGTCTCCTCGACTTTCTCTCTCTCTCTCTCCCCCTCTCTCTTTTCCTCTCCATCTTCTCACACGCGATCTATCGGTTCTCGTTCTCCGCCATTCCTTATTCTTATTCCTCTTCGTCTCCAGTGTGCCTTCGATTTCATCTTTGCGAGCTTTTTCTATCGTTGCTTTTCAGTTTCCATTTTTCTCTTCGTTCTCCATCATCTCTTTCTGTCTGTCTCTCTCTCTCTCTCTCTCTTCCTCTCCTATCTCCAACATTCGAAAGAGGCAAAATCGAATCGACTTCACTGATAGCTACCGTTCTAGGAAAAGAAGCTCGATCTTTCTGATTTTCACGTACTACTTTTGCAATGATTCTTCTGGAAATCTGAAGCTCCATCGCGTTGGATAATAATTTATAGTAAGATAGGAGAAATGCGACGAATGCTCTCGTCCTCGTGCGTCGTTAATGCTTAATTGCATTTTACGCTTCATTGTTCATGCCCAAGCGTTCGTTAAGGCCACGTAGAAGAGGCGAAGAAGGGGGTAAGAAAGGGATGGATAGTGGTGGTTTGGTGGTGGAGGAAGAGGAAAACGATGGTGAAGACGACGACGACGACGACGACGACGACGACGATGCCGTGCGATTTCCAACGGCGTCGAAATAACGAGCTACCGGCTGCACACCAAGGACTCCTTTAATCGGTGATAGGATAACTATGGGTGTCATTAATTACTCCGGACGTGGGTTCTATCCTTTTCCTTCCCTTTTACCTTTCTTCTTTCTCTCTCTCTCTCTCTCGCTCTCTCTCATTCTTCAGTTTCGCTTCATACTCTTATTCTCATTCGTGCGAGAGCTTTTTAGAGGTTTAAAAGCTTCGAGATACGAATAACTCACTATTCGAAACCCTCCTTTTTTAAAAACTTTCCACTAGCCGATCGGTCCACTGGGTGTTCTTAATAATTCAAAGCGAACCGCTTATCACGGCTAAACTTTCTCGGTTAATTCGACTTCGTGCAATTTTTTATCTCGGTTAACTGAACGAACGATTTCTTTTCGAAGGATCGCGCTCTTACAAATTTTTAATAAGTAGGAAAACGGTAAAATTGGTCGAAAGCAAAAGCAAAGTCGTTGTTAACGATGAACGATCAAAGCCGTCGTATTCGTGGCTTCGTAATCCGTCAGATGAATTTAAGCTGTACGGAAGAAGCGCTTTAAACTCTTCGTCGCCTCTCGTAATCTCATTGAAAACTGTTTGAACAGGACCGAGCGATCGGTAGCGCCATTGTAGCCGGTTAGATTCAATGTCTACAGGTTGGTTTCATTGCTCGATTAATTTCGCGAGTAGTAGCGTCGAATTGATCGAATTAAAAAGAATTCGCGATAAAAAACTTTCGATTAAGTTAAAGTTTCGCAAGCATTTAACTTCACGAACTGTACGGAAAGATGCAGTCGGTTGTAAAGAGAAAAATAAAGAAGGCTGTAGGATACAAGAGTAAGAGAGGGGGAGAGAGAGAGAGAGAGAGAGAGAGACGTAATTACGTTCGATTATAGTAGCGTTCTTTCTAGTAGAGAAGAGTATAATTAATTTCTATCATGAAATAAATGTTACAAAACTAATTTCAATTTATCGTACATAGATACACGCGTACCATCCTCTTCTTTTCCACTATCCGAATTTATTAATTTCGCAACATCTAAAACCACGAAATTACGAATCGAAAGCTTTCCTAGCGTCATACGAAAACTGAAGAACGCTACTCCCTCTCTCGCACACTAATTCTAATGGATGACTGAAGTTTCAAGTTCGTAGCGAATGCAATGAGGTACCCTATTTGCCTTCAACGTGATAATCGGAGTATGCGAGATAAGTATGGTTAAATGATTTTCTCAAAGACGCTCTGATTCTAAGATGATTTTATGATCGATACCGTACTTACGAGAGATGGTAACAATGTAATATTAATAAGAAGAAGAATAAGAAGAAGAAGAATAATAATAAACAAGATAATAAGTTTTATTTTTCCCCATGATGAATGACCACCTCCATCTGACAAATTCGAAATGAAATCCTATAGTAATAACAGAAGCGTGAGCATTGTTGTATTCATTTACCAAGATCTTTTCTAAACTAGAAAGAATTTCTCTTTCTTACAGATAATCGACCAGCTGTCCCGAAGATTCATCAACAAACTGGTGCATTCTCATGGCAGCACGGAAACTTGCAGCCCTCTTCGCCGCGGTTCTACAACTTTGCTTATGTGAGTTTCTCTTTTCCTTTATCCTTTTATTCTACATTCGTATTTCGTTCGTAGATTTTCCAATACTTTAGAAATCTTATCTAAATGTCATTGAAAAACTATCTGAAAAGTTAAAAAAAAATCAATCTTACGCAGCTGACTTTGAAAATGAAAAGTGCCTTTGTTTTTGGAAGGAATAGGTGTATAGGGAGAAAAAAAGAAAAAAGAAAAAAATAGATAAAGAAAGTGAAAGAAAAATAGTACGAGTGGTAGGATGAAAAAAAAAGAATAGAAGACTTGAGAGAAAGAGAGAGAAAGATAGAGAAAGCCGCAAATTGAAAGTTCGCGTTCGCAATGCGCCACCTTCCGGCACATGACTTTCATGAGAACGCTGCAGATGCGACCGCTGAAGCTTTCTTTCTGTCGTTTCTCTGGTAAACGATTTTCTCAGTTTTTTAAAGACAGACCAGAAGACGAGACAATCAACTATCCAAAAGATAGAGTTAGAAAAAGGAAAGAAATAAAAAACTTGCGAGAATCGCGTGGAACAAACAATAATATATTCATTGCTCGAGTTTTCTTTTTTAAATCTGAAACCTTATTACGATAATGATTATAATAAATAAATAAGATCTCTAACGATATATTCTTAAATTCCACTTCACCTTCGACTTCGATCAACAAGCCAAAATCCTTCGATAAATCTTGGGAAATCCGGAATCACACATTTCCCTAATCCCCGATTAGGAACCAAGTAAAATCTTAAATACGAAAGAAAACGATCCAAAGAAGATTTAAAGAGCCGTCGAGAGAAAGAAGAACGATTGGATTGAGTCGAATGTTGAGTAATCCTGAGTATACAAAAAGACTAAAAAAAATATTGAGAGAGAGAGAGAGAGAGAGAAAGAGAGAAAGGATAGAGCAAGTAAGACGAAGTAATAGACTTATGTAAGTAGAGTAGGTATATGAATCTGTTTAGTGAACATAGTATTAGACGCGTTGCGGTATCGTTTCTTTTCCAACGTACTATGCAACGAACGATACATTGTCTTGGTCGATGCAGAGAAAATGAAAGAGAAAAAGAAAAAGAAAAAGAAATGGAGAGGATGAGAGAGAGAGAGAGAGAGAGAGAGAGAGAGAGAGAGAGGGAGAACGAGGCCGAAGGAAAAGGCTAGTAAAGATGGAAGAGGGAAAGAGAAGGAGGAGTTTGCAGAATCCACTTAAATCCACGGTGATTTACTCGGGCACACGGCCTCCAACTTGGATAGTTCAAGTCCCACCCTTTTTCCCAACCCCTTGCACCAACTAAAAGTGAGCGAGCGAGCTTTTTAGACCGATAGGGAAGCGTTAAAAAGCTATCCGACGCGGATATCGAGCTAATCGACTTTTAATTCGTTGAAGGTATGCATCGATACGTTGAACGACCTATTTTGAAAATATTCAAATAAGCCTATCCTCTTCATCTTTATTTTACTCGTCAAGAAAAGAAATTTTTTCTCTTAAAATAAAGAAAAAAAATTTTTTTTATAAAATTGTTTATAAAATTATCATTATTTTATAACGTTTTAAATGTTTTTTATATATTGTTTAACAAGGTGACGTAACGTATTATCGATTCGACGTAAAAAATTTTATCTCAAAGTCAAAGATT